>NC_057411.1:25563503-25718503 GCF_019320065.1 Cervus canadensis | reverse complement strand
CACATCTGGACTGTAAACCACACTAGGGCAAGGGCTGGGTCTTGCCTCTTGAGGAAAGAATACCTGTCCTGTCAAATCCCGAAGACACACATAACCTCACTTTGAGGAATTACTTTGGTCTAAATTACCAAGTCACCTTTACAAACACAATAGGAGAATTCAGACAATTTGGAATACAAAAGGGTGCGGGTAACATTTTCTTTAAAACAATCTAGACTGCCATTGTCCTAATATACAATCCAATCAACAGAAGTTTGGTTAGAAAAAGAAAAAATAAATAGATTGGAATTGAGGTAGGAAACTGTGGGCCTCCAGGCCAGACACCTAGTGTTTGTCAAGCAGAGTAAAATACCAAGCTTTGTTCTCACCCAGACACCTCAAGGACAAAGCTTCTGTAAAAGCCAAGCTCTGCTAAAGCAAAGAGATTAGGCGGCCATTCCTGAGGTCAAGGAAGACTTCCCTGTCTTCACTTGCACAGAAAGGCTTCTTGGGGTTCAAAAAGGGAGGAGGCCCCACCCCATAATAAGTGTGTACATGCATCCATAGGCCTCTGTGATGGGATCCATCTTAGTAAAAAGTTGTGCACACATCTTGGGAAAGATCCATGGACCAGACAGGTATGGAGAAAGAAACAAGAAAAGAATCTGCCTGCAATGGAGAAGACCTGGGTTCAATTCCTGGGTTGGGAAGATCCCCTGGAGAAGGGAATGGCAACCCACTCTAGTATTCTTGCCTGGAGAATCCCATGGACAGTGGAGCCTGGTGGGCTACAGTCCACAGGTTCGCAAAGAGCCAGACTCAACTGAGCAACTACACTTTCATTTTCACTTCAAACAAAGACCCAGAAGGACTGTACTGTATAAAGTGATTTGTGTCATCTCTGTACAGGGTTCCTCCTCACTCAGGATGCCTGCACACCTCTCTGGGTGTGTATCTCTAGCCTAGCTTCTGACTACTGCACTCCTTATTAGAGGGGATGCCCATACCCTTTCTCTCTGGGTGTGTATCTCTGCCCTGCTTCTGAGTTGGATAAGCAAACTGTTTTCCCCTGTGTTCTCCCATACATTGTGCTGCATCTCTAATAATAAACTTTACAGCTGTTTTTACACTTCTTGCCTCCTTGAAACATTCTTGCTTTGACATAGAGACAAGCGCCAGGGCCACTTTGCTTCTAGCCTCTAGACCCTGCTGGTCTTGTGGCTTGGATTCTTGGTTTTCACCCAGGTTACCCAGGTTTGATTCCTGGGTAGGGAACTAAGATCTCTCTTCAGGACTGCTCACTGCTCTCCCTCCAAGATCAGAATCAAGAGCAAAGGAGATGGATTTACTACTGTCCTTTCAGGCGTGGATGGACCCAGAGATAATCATACTATGTGACGCAAGTCAGACAGAGAAGACGAATATTATATGATATCACTTATAAGTGGAATCTAAAAAAATGGTACAAATGAACTTATTTTCAAAATAAAAACAGACTCACAAAGTTTGAAAACAAATTTGTGGTTGCCAAAGGGGAAATATTAGGAAGAG
This sequence comes from Cervus canadensis, assembly GCF_019320065.1. NCBI lineage: Eukaryota > Metazoa > Chordata > Mammalia > Artiodactyla > Cervidae > Cervus > Cervus canadensis. The sequence goes on along the minus strand of NC_057411.1, from coordinate 25,716,973 downwards.
ATAAATTAGGAGTTTGGAATTAACATATACACATTACTATATAAAAAAATAGATAACTAACAAGGACTAATAATAGCACAGGGAACTCTACTCAATACTCTATAATTACCTATATGGGAGGGCATCCCTGATGGCTCAGCGGTAAAGAATTTGCCTGCAATGCAGGAGACCAGGGTTTGATCCCTGGGTCAGGAAGATCCCCTGGAGGAGGACACAGAAACCTACTTCAGTATTCTTGCCTGGAGAATTCCATGGACAGAGGAGCCTTGTGGGCTACAGTCCAAGGGTTACAAAGAGTTGGACAGGACTGAAGCAATTGAGCATGCACCTAAATGGGAAAAGAATCTGAAAAGAATGCACATATATGTATACATGAGTGCTCTGAATCGCTTGGTTATCCACCTGAAACTAACACAATGTTATAAATCAACTGTTGCTGCTCTTCAGTCATTAAGTCATGCCCACTCTTTTGCAGTCCCATGGACTGTAACCCCACAGGCACCCCATCCATGGGATTTCCCAAGCAAGAATACAGCAGTGGGTTGCCATTCCTTTCTCCAGGGGATCTGCTAAACCCAGGGGTTAACCCTGAGTCTTCTAGGGTTCTATAGGGCAGGTGGATTCTATACCATTGAGTCACCAGAGAAACCCTATAAATCAACCATATTCCAAGATAAAATAAAAGTTAAATTTTAGAAGGAAGAAAAAAAGCAAAAGAGGCAGAGGGCTTGAGGGTTTGAGGGCTTTTTCAGCCGGATCAGGGAGAGACTTCACAGAGCCCCCACTTTCTGGTGGCCACATTACTAAAGTCTCCACCCTGCTCGCTCAACTCCTTCTTTATTTGGATTCTATGAGGTAATTCATTTCGTCAAAGGGAAATTTTAAACAGAAATATTCAAAGGAAACTCTGACAATACAACTCATTAGAAAGGGAAAATATAGTAATAAATGTAAAACAAATTTTCCCAATCGGTTTGGGTAAATTTCCACTTTGGCTTTCTGTAGTTGTTCCTCCAATGACTGCCTTTCTAGACTGTCTCCTAATTAACCCACCCACCTCTTGTTACAGTTGCCGTGACTAAAACTTAAGAAATAGACAACAGCATAGCCAACCCTATGCATACACTCCGAGAGCTGGAATGTTGTAAATTGGGACTGTCACAGAAGACAAACAAGTTCAAAACTGAATACTACATTAACGCCAGCCATTTCCAGTGAAAATTATCATTGTACAGTATAACAACTAAAGATCATAACAATAATATTAATAGTGGGGTTTTTTTGCAATCTATCCTCCAGTCAAATGTGAGCTCCAGGAAAGCAGGATCTTTGTGGGTATGCCCAGCGCATAGATCTACCTGCAGTGCAGGAGACCTGGATTTGATCCCTGGGTTGGAAAGATTGCCTGGAGAAGAGATAGGCTACCCACTCCAGTATTCATGGTCTTCCTTGGTGGCTCAGACGGTAAAGAATCTGCCTGCATGTGGGAAACCTGGGTTCGATCCCTGGACTGGGATGATCCCCTGGAAGAGGGCATGGCAACCCAATCCAGTATTCCTGCCTAGAGAATCCCCATGGACAGAAGAGCCTGTCAGGCTGCAGTCTGTGGGGTCCCAAAGAGTAGGACATGGCTGAGTGCCTAAGCACAGCACAGCAGAGTTGTACACGGTGGAAGTCAATAACCATTTGTTGGGCTGAATGCACTTTTCTGTGGCCCTTGTAACAATGGTAACATAGTAGACATCATGTTGTAATTAACAGTTCCCAGAAGAGGAAGTCAGGGACTTGATTACCACTGACTATTATAGCTATAAATGAATAACCTCTCCAAACCTCCCTTTGCTCATCAGGGAGCAAATTGAGAGAGTTGGAGGTAGATTATTTTTTAGACCCCTTCCACTTGTAAGCTCTATCTCTCTTCATTTTCACTTAGGATAATTTAACACACCTTATCCCAGGGCATGCAGACTTTCTTTGGTCATTGCATAGAGCAGTATTTTTAACAGAAATGGTGTGGGAGTAAAGATAGAGGACCTGGAACTGGTCACTGAGAATTCCTACTTGAAATCTACACACAGTAATTTGGACATACAGAATGCTCCATCAGTCCAGGACATTTGGGAAGGGATGTCCATAAGAAATGAAATCTTGATCTTTTAACATTTCATTTCTAGACCCTTGGTTGGTGTCAAAAGAACCACCTTCACCAACCAGTCCATGAGGATAAATTCTTAGGACAAGCACTCTCTGCCACAAGAGCTGCCTGGATGGGTAAAACTAGAAAAATGAAAGCTAAGGGGAAAAAATGGAGCCACCACATAAAGAATGGTACAGATGGAAGACAGAGGTCCCAAGGGGCAAAATGTTCCTACAGTATGGCAGGTGGAACTAATTGACACTTGGAAACACATTGACCAACAATGGACTCCAAAAGGACCTGGGGACTAGGATTCTCCTATTGTAGATTACCTACTTATTCTGGACATTTTCTTTATTTTCATGAAACTTCCTTTTGATATTAATGGTCACTGTATTTTCACTTTAAGAAGTCAGTGTTCAGCTTCCATTAGTCAAGAGGAGATAGTGTTTTGAGTTGGATTTTTAATATAATTTATTACTTATTTATATTTTGACGATCCTCATGGATCTTCATTGCTGCAGGCTGGCTTTATCTAGTTGTGGCGAGCAGGGGCTACTTCTCACTGCAGTAGCTTCTCCTGTTCAGAGCATGGACTCTAGAGCATTACTCTCAGCAGTTGTGGTACACAGGTTTAGTTACTTCAGGGCATATGGAATCTTCCCAGACCAGGGATCAAACCCATGTTCCCAGCATTGGCAGGTGGATTCTTAACCACTGGATCAATAGGGAATTCTTGAGTCAGGTCTTGAGTAAAACAATGTGGTTTCACCCTCAAGTGCCAGGCACCTCTGTTTCCAGGTTGAGATGATAACTACCATCCCTTTAGTGAACTCTAGCTGCTCTGAAATGGGAAGGGGTGGTTGAGATAGAACTAGAATGTCAGTGAAAACCTCCTGGTACTCTCACTTTGCCCCAGGACCTCTCTCACTCCTAGCCCTGTTCGCAGGGCCTTGGCCTTTCTGTGAAATAACCACTCCTTGGCCCTAGCTTGGAGGAAAATTGGAAGAGCTAGACTCTAAGCAAATGTCTTCCATAGCCTAGGCCAAAGAAAACCAGAAAACATTTGGCACAAAGACCTTGCCTTCGAGAAATTTTTTTCCATATAGTATTTGCATAAATTTGTCATGGACCTGCCACTTCAGTGCAAAGGGCTAATAGCATAACCTTGAGAATGATGGCATCCTGTTGCCCTTTGCAGCCAGGGTCAGACCATTTCACTTCTTGCTTCTTTTCTCCTCCTCTTAGAGGACTCAAGGCTGCCAGATTTGATCAAAATTATATGTGTTATGAATGAGCAGGCTGAATTGTGCAACATTTCATTTGGCTAATATTTCAGTTTCTTGAGTCATAAGCCTGACAAGTAGCTACAGAACATGAAGAAGCATATCCTGAGTCGGTGCATGTGAGAAAGGAGTTTTAGCTAAAGGGTACGTGTCGCAGGCCCTCTTGGGACCACCATCTGACTCCTCAGCCTTATTCTAAGATGAGGATTACTCTCTTTTAATTCAGTGACATTTGTTCCTATAAATGTAATGTAGACTTCAGACCTTTGGAAACATATCCTAAGACACATGATGAAACAGTACCTCATATGCAGTCTCCTCCTGTGCTAACTGTGAATATCTCCCAACAGGAAATGACAATAACTGTCAGCTTATTAATTCATGAGCAGTTTGATGTCTCTTTAAGTGATTCACGCAAGTTGAGAAATGAATTCCTACTGTTGAAATGCCAACACTTTAGAAACCGTTCAATGAACAATTGTAAATTTGTTCTTTGTGTTAACAATGAAAAAAAGAAAAAGATTTTCTTAAAACCAAACAAATTGCCTTGGCAAATGTCAGTGTGTGATGGGTTAGGACCCTAAACCATCAATCAGTGGGTCTACAGTATGCTGCAGGTTTTTCAAAGATCCATTGAGGACTCAAGACTGTAATTCTTCATTTTCCCAATCATGCCCCATTGTTCTATGCTATAATAAAATGACTTTAATTAAAATGTTATTCCATTAATTTTCCAAGAAATTATCCTTGAAAGAAACGTATGTTTACACTCCAGTGGAGATGTCTCATCTGGAAGTCTTAACCACTGAAACTGTACCCCAGTCCCTTCCTCAAAATTTCCCCTCTAATTCTGGGTTCAAGGCACTGTAGTATGAAAACTGTGAGAAGAAAAATTATAAACTGAAAAAGCTTTTTCAAAAATATAAAGCATTTAAAATGATCATAATAGCTGTTTATTTAAAAAACACAGGTCTTCAACCATTTCTTTCAGAATTCCTTTTCACAACTCTTCTCCCAATCCAACACTCCCCATGGAAAGTTGCATATAATGTACAACACTTTTTTTCTGACTTGATTAGTTTAGCTTCTAGGTACACTCCTTAAAGACAAGGGTCATGATTATTCCTTTCTTTCACCCCCAAAAGTCTGACCCAGAGCCCAAGGCCTGGAACCACTCTCACCATTGATTGTCTCAGCCATAGTGTAAGCTCCAAGGCATGAGAGGATGTCTTAACAGTGGTTTTCAGAGCCCTGCTCAGAAACTTGATGTCTAACATATGCTTATAGTGTTGCTAAACTGGAAACATGTGGAGCCTCCACAACTGTGTTCATATTGAGCGAAGCAGGGACAGCAAAGTCCTTGTTCTCATGGCCTAAATGTTAGTCTGACAAATGTCTGAAAAAACTACAAAAGAAATGCAAGGTGGGAATAGCTTAGGAATCCAAGGTGACTTCTACGCCCTATTGGGTCACACACTTCTCTAACTGTAGCAATGTGACTGCTGTTGACCTGTTCACCTAGTTGCTCATCCCATTAAGGTCAGTTGAGGAAGTTCAGACACCTTCCTCTTACTCTTTTCTGCCATCACAAAGGCCCTTTGTCCTTTTGTACACCATTCTCATACTCCTGGTGCTTCCCTCCCTGCTGAGCTCATTATCAACCCTTCATCTCTGGCTCTCTCTGGGATGAATCACAGAGCGGGGAAGGAAGACAAAGCTATGCTACCTGCAGGATAATCCAATCTGATACACAGATCAAATTAACAATCTCCTGGGCTGTGGCCCTTTGTCATCTCAACCTGTATGAACTCAATAATAGGAGGAAAGGAATTTTAACAGCTCATTCTGCTACTGATGAGTTTTGTTTCAAATACATTGATTCTGAGGCACCTAAATGCATGCAGGAGAGAATGCTATTCAGGTAGATTAAAACATGGGCTTAAAGTTCAAGTGGCACTTTTGACTTCCCAGGTGGCGCTGGTGGTAAAGAACTTGCCTGCCAGTGCAGGAGACTTAAGAGATGTGGGTTCAATCCCTGGGAAGGGAAGATCTTCTGGAGGAGGAAATGGCAGCCCACTCCCGTATTCTCGCCTGGAGAATCCCATGGACAGAGGAGCCTGGTGTGCTACCATCCATGAGGTCACACAGAGTTGAACATGACTGAAGTGAATTAGCATTCAAAGCTCAGAGGGAAGAAGATAGTTCAGCTCCCCAGGACTCCTTAGGGAGAGAGATCAGAATCAATACCTCTCTGAACCACCAGAACTCCAGGCAGGACTCCAGAGTTCCCTGTTCAAAACCAGACAACTTGCGGAGACTTTTGCAAAATTTCAGTTAGTGACTAAAAACCACGTTAATAGTTACAAACAGGATTCTCTGATCCTGACTTTTGGCAGACCCTTCAAGGGCATGCCCCTGCAGTCCGTTCTTCTCTCTCAAAATGCTTTTCTTTATTCCTTCTATTTTTAAAATAATATGAAATTAAGTGGATAAGAATAAAAATCTCCAGCTTAAAATATTGAGAAAGTAAACATATGTGTAACCACCACCACCAAGATCAGGAAATAATACATTCCCAGGGGCCGAAAAAAATACTTTCCAATGCCAGCCTCTTCTCCTGCCCCTTCTAGTAACTACTTCCTGGTTTTTTTTGCCATGAATGCATTCCTAAATAATACAACTCATTTTGCCTGGTTCTGTACTTCACCTAAATAGAGGCATTCTGTTTGTATTTTTGTGCTTTGATTTTTTTGCTCCACGGTGTATTTGTGTGATTCATTCATGACATTCCAGGCACTTATGGTGGATTTATTTTCTTTGCCATTAGTGGTTATGAACAGAAGCTCTATAGAGCTTGAATGAGCAGGCTTAAATTCCAGCTCTATCACTTTTAGATGTGTGAATTTGTGCAAATTCTTTTATCTCTCGGCACCTTTATTGTAAGTTACCTGGAGTTGATTTCGAGGTATGTATGGGTCAGGAGTCTATCATAGGTAGACCTCCATAGGAAACCCACTCCAGTGTTCTTGCCTGGGAAATCCCATGGACAGAGGAGCTTGGCAGGTTGCAGCCCATGGGGTCACAAGAGTTGGACCCAGAACTTAGTGACTAAACTACCACCACCACCCTAGGAAACAGATTCTAATATGGTAATTTGCACATGTGTTTATTGGAGAATGCTTTTAGGGACAGTACCCAGCCAAAAGTGAGGAAAGTAGGGTTGGACAAGGAAAAACTTGATTATAGAACAGATGCCCAGCAGATTCCATGGGGAGCTGTAGATCTGAGTTTGTCCTTCTAAGATGCCTCATATTGATAGGTTTTTACTGCCACATCACCCAGACTTTGGAGATAGGAAGCCTTCAGGAAGGGTCACAACTTTGAACAAGGTATCGCTTTAGGCCAAAGGAGACTCCTGAGGTGAGATTCTGCTTTGAGCTATCAGCTAGCAATACTCCTGGCAGCTGAAGGATTAGGGCTACCATCATGAAAGGAAGATCTAGACACACATCATAGCATCCAATATAGGGTCAGTTTAATTTTGCCCATGCAAGTACTCAACTGTCCCAGCAGTTCTCTCCACGGATATATAATACTACCTCCCTCTTATTAAGTGTTCATGCAGAAGTCAATTTCTGAGGTTGTGTTTTCAATTCTGTTCCCTTGGTCAGTTATCTAATTATGACAGATCAGTACCAACATGTGCATGGATAACTGACCAATGAAAGAGAAACAAGAGAAGATCTGATCTATTAGATATAAAGAGTTTCTGTGCTATTCCTGACCATTTGACAATCTCTCTCTCTCTCTCCTTCATGTACATAAAACATCCTCACTTTTCTTGTTTACCTAAAATGACTAGTTTGCCACTTAACCATCAATGCTAAACTGAAACATGATTTCTCCTCCAAAGTTTTTGTTAGCTTCAGGTCCTTCTTTTGCTGTGATTCTTCATTGCCTCAAGAGATGCCTCATAGAGTGTGTAGGTTCAAGTCATGACTCAAGTCCTATTGCTGTGTGATCTTAGATTAGTTATTTAATCTCTATATGCTTGTTTTCTCAAAATTTCTGCGAGCATTCAACTTAAAGTATTTATTATATCACTATTTAGCTTTTTAATAGAGCTTGAGTTGTTCTTAGTTTCCATTTCAGATGATGAGGTTCTTCAGTGCTGGGGTCAAGGACCATTCACTCTCATCTCCTAGCATATAGTTTCACCATATGGAAATGACAGAAATTTGAGACAGCACATTCCATAATTTAGAATCCCAATAGCATATTTGCTTACCAGAATGGACAATCAAGAACATTCACACTTAAGTCACTTGTTTCTGACAATAAAGCCCCAACACTGGAGAGTTTAGGTTAAAACCATAAAATTAGCATTTTTTTCCTTAATCCAAAGCCCCATACCCTACCTATTCTTTTCCCCAAGCGAAGGACACCCCTCCCACCATCATCACTGCCTTATATGGAATCCCAGATTTCCCTGCAGACTAAGGGAAACTAATGAACTCAGGAATAAGAATAAAGAGAATGAGGAGAATGAAGGAGAAGAGGGGTAAGGAAAATAGGAGAAAGGAAGGTGGAAGAAGAAGAAGGAGGAGGAGAAAGAAGAAGAAGGAAGGGGAGGAAAGGGAGGGGGAGGAAGGAGAGGAGGAAGAACAAAGCTTGGAGGAGAAATAAAACAAAAAGAAAATGTAAAGTATGTTCATATACCATTTCCCATTAAACAACTTTTTTAGGATGATAAACAGGATATCACTTAATATTTCAATATGATATGCTTTAGGCTATTTTTCTAAATAGCTGAGCTACACCAAGGAGAAAGAATAAACAAATCCCAGAAGTAAGGTTAACTATCTGGAGGGTGAACTGCTTAGGACAATAAATGAGTATGCCAAAGGCAAGCATTCTGCTTTCACCCTGGAAGCTTAAGAACTATATTTTTGACATTTAGGAAAAATAGCTACCTGATCCCTGTTTTCAAGTATTGTACATCCAGAAACATTGAAGTTCATATTTTAAAAACATGTCTGGATTTGTTCTGCTTTGAATTTGTGTTTTAACAGAAAACTCAAACTTGGGACCATTTCAATAATGGATATGTGTTAACTTTACTCGTCTGTATACTGGTCTGAAGAGACTACAGATCTCTTCCAGAAAGTTAGAGATACCAAGGGAACATTTCATGCAAAGATGGGCACAATAAAGGACAGAAATGGTATGGACCTAAGAGAAGCAGACGATATTAAGAAGAGGTGGCAAGAATACACAGAAGAATTGTACAAAAAAAATCTTCATGACCAAGATAACCATGATGGTATGATCACTCATCTAGAGCCAGACATCCTAGAGTGCAAAGTCAAGTGGGGCTTAGGAAGCATCACTATGAACAAAGCTAGTGGAAGTGATGGAATTCCAGTTGAGCTATTTCAAATCCTAACAGGTGATGCTGTTAAAGTGCTGCCCTCAATTATGCCAACAAATTTGGAAAGCTCAGCGTGGCCACAGGACTGGAAAAGGTCAGTTTTCATTCCAACCCCAACCCCAAAGAGAGACAGTGCCAAAGAATGTTCAAACTGCTGCACAATTTCACTCATCTCACATGCTAGCAAAGTAATACTCAAAATTCTCCAAGCCAGGCTTCAATAGTACATGAACTGTGAACTTCCAGATGTTCAAGCTGGTTTTAGAAGAGGCAGAGGAAGCAGAGATCAAATTGCCAACATCCACTGGATCATCGAACAAGCAAGAGAGTTCCAGAAAAACATCTATTTTTGCTTTATTGACTATCCCAAAGCCTTTGTGTGGAGCACAGCAAACTGGAAAATTCTGAAAGTGATGGGAATACCAGACCACCTGACCTGCCTCCTGAGAAATCTGTATGCAGGTCAAGAAGCAACAGTTAGAACTGGACATGGAACAACAGACTGGCTCCAAATTGGGAAAGGAGTACATCAAGGCTGTATATTGTCACCCTGCTTATTTAACTTATATGCAGAGTGAGTGAGTGAAAGTCACTCAGTCATGTCCAACTCTTTGCGACCCAGTGGACTATATAGTCCGTGGAATTCTCCAGGCCAGAATACTGGAGTGGGTAGCCTTTCCCTTCTCCACGGGATCTTCCCAACCCAGGGATTGAACCCCTGTTTCCTGCATTGCAGGAGGGAATACATCATGAGAAATGCCGGTCTGGATGAAGCACAGGCGAGAATCAAGACTGCCAGGAGAAATATCAATAACCTCAGATATGCAGATGACACCACCCTTATGGCAGAAAGCGAAGAGGAACTAAGGAGTCTCTTGATGAACGTTAAAGTGGAAAGTGAAAAAGTTGGCTTAAAACTCAACATTCAGAAAACTAAGCTCATGGCATCCGGTCCCATCACTTCACGGCAAATAGGTGGGGAAACAAAGAGACTTTATTTTTGGGAGCTCCAAAATCACTGTAGATGGTGACTGCAGCCATGAAATTAAAAGATGCATATTCCCTGGAAGAAAAGTTATGACCAACCTAGACAGCATATTAAAAAGCAGAGACATTACTTTGCCAACAAAGGTCCATCTAGTCAAAGCTATGGTTTTTCCAGTAGTCATGTATGGATGTGAGTGTTGGACTATAAAGAAAGCTGAGTGCTGAAGAATTGATGCTTTTGAACTGTGGTGTTGGAGAAGACTCTTGAAAGTCCCTTAGACTGCAAGGAGATCCAACCAGTCCATCCTAAAGGAAATCAGTCCTGAATTATTCATTTGAAGGACCTATGTTGAAGCTGAAACTCCAATACTTTGGCCACCTGATATGAAGAACTGACTCACTGGAAAAGGCCCTGATGCTTGGAAAGATTGAAGGCAGGAGGAGAACCAGACGATAGAGGATGAGATGTTTGGATGACATCACCGACTCAATGGACATGAGTTTGAGTAAGCTCCGGGAGTTGGTGATGAACAGGGAAGCCTGGCGTGCTGCAATCCATGGGGTCGCAAGGAGTTGGACACGACTGAGCGACTGAATTGAACTGAACTGATACTGGTCTGCGGCAGGACAGAGCAAATCTTTGATGAATGAATGACTCTAGTCATTTAACCACCAAATGACATCAAATGGTAGAGTCATTTCAGGTGTAACCTCATAAAGACCTTGTTAAGAAATACGACCCTCACTGCTGTCTGTCTCCCTTGAGGTTGGGTGTTTCTACTGTGTCATATTCTTACCAATGAAGTTGCTTGTATAATTTATTATGATGTAATCATGTCAAAGAGCAATAAGAACAGGCTCAATAAAAAATCAAATCTACTAAGGAAAAATGGAACAAACAAATTTCCTTCTTATTTCCAGAAATTTCTTTGGGAAAGTGGATGTGAAATAAAGTCAGTAAAGTTGAATTCATAGCTGTGTTCCTTGCCAAGACTATGGGAAAAGGACAGAAAGCATGAGCTGACAGTGTTGTCCTCAAGGAAGGTCATAGGGCTCTAAAGTGTGCAGAGTCCAGGAAACTTTAAGAGTCGAGGAGCTATTTGGGTCTATTCACAAAGCCAAAAAGAATTGTTCCCCTTGTTATAAAGCTTATGCTGTGAACCCTGTGAATTAGGAGATTTTTCTTTCCCAGAACTCCCTTTGTCTTCATTCAAAGTACCATTACATGAGATCACAGCACAACTCAGTGAAGCAGAAAATGTCTCCTCCTTTGGAGCTTAAACTCCTGTGGAGCTGTTATTGAGGTGATCCTATGACAAGGCTCAGGACCTCAGGAACGTCAGTAGGTCAGTAGGGCATTAGGAAAGTAAGCTATACTGGCTGCAGCCATGCAAGAACAGGCCTGGGGAGTTGGCTATTGTTTTCCTCCAGGCCCAAGTGTTGTTAGCCCTGCCAGGTGCAATTGGACTCCACAGTGAGTTTTAATGGCAAAACTCTAAGGATAAAGTATCACACTGATGAAGTGAGTAACTGGAAAGACTAAAAATATCTGAGGACTTCAGAGTGTGTTGTATTTATTCCTCTTCCTCAGCACACAGCTATCTGAAGAGTAGATAATCAGGGCCAAGGTTCGTATCAGTATGGTAATGGCCTTTCCAAGTGTGATGGGCTACTTCACAGAATTATTGGTCGATGGCTTATGCTCCTGTGCTTTCTATACTCTTGGCTCAGGGAGGCTCCATGCTTATTTGTTCTAAACCAGAAAAGGTCTAAAAACTAGCATTTTCTTCTCCTGGAAAAACCTGAAGTAACTAAGACAGTTATCCCAGCAATTCTGCTGGGGGATGAGAAAGCAGAATGTCTTTGAGGAGTAAGAGACCTGAGGATGGGAAAGAAGGCACATTATCCTAGACTAAGAAAAACAATAAGATTTGAATTTTGACTAGAAATGAGAGCCCTGAATTTCTCTCAGATCTGGAGAGGTGACAGGACTCTGGGGATATCTTCAGTTTTATAGCTAGGAAAGTTAGAGCTAGATTTGAAATTTCTGAATTGGCAAAGATTTCTGTGTTCCCAGCATGCATCTCTGCACTTCACCAAACCATGTGGGCTTGTAAAATTGACCTCTGGTAGATTTCAAGACCAGAGGAACACTCTCCTAATGTTTTCTTTTTCATATGTCTCCTGGGATCTTAGTCATATCTGGGAGGTGGGATGGTAGAAGCCAAGGAGTCCCACTGATGACTGAAATTAAATCTCTTGCAATTCTGGGAGAATAAGGAATAAGGTCAGATTTAATATTATTTTTTAAATGAATGTGAATTTTCCCATATACTTAAGTTTGTAGTGTAAGATTCATATTCTCTGCACTGGCATGACAATTCAGAAAGTGCTTGAGAGACAATGGATAAGAGATGGTTTTTAGTAAGGGAAGGCTGGGAACCCAGAATTTAAACTTAGGCTACTGATTTTGCTATGGGTATTAATCTTAAATGCATTAAACATAGAATTGAGCTAATGACCACTTCTTATCTCATAAATCTTTGCCTGTTATTCTTGGTATGTTTTTACAACTCAAACATTCCGAGCTCTAGAACATTGTCTGCATGAGAACGTGTCAGTAAAGGGTTACAGTTGAGGTACATGTGTACTATTTACTTCTCTCAAATGTAAATTTGCTCCTTATAAATAGGTACAAGCATCTCTCTGTTCCATTATGTCTTCTAATGTTTCTAAACTTGCACAGTTATGTAAAACACATATTATTAAATTATAAATTTCTTAGAACTAACTCATTAGAAAAGACCCTGATGCTGGGAAAGATTGAAGGTTGGAGGAGAAGGGGATGACAGAGGATGAGATGGTTGGATGGCATCACCGACTCTATGGACATGAGATTGAGCAAGCTTTGGGAGTTGGGAATGGACAGGGAAGCCTGGCATGCTGCAGTCCATGGGCTCACAAAGAGTCCGATGTGACTGAGCAACTGAACTGACTGACTTACGTCTACTTTTGCCTTATGGAGAGAATACTATATCAAGTTCCACTGAATTGTATCTGCAAAGAGAATATATTGCTTCCAAATAAAATTTTAAATAATATGAAAAACTATAAAGTATCTAACAATAAAGAGGAATTTCAATCTGTGTGGTTGTAGACAAATGTTCTCACACAACTCCCCTCATTTAATAGATGAGGAAACAGAAGCAGAGCTTAAGTCCAAAGACCATGATTTTAGCAACAGAGGCAGGGCTAGCTCAGGACAGGTGTGGAGTGATTTTCATTCACTCCTCTTTTTCTCTAGTAGATTACCTCAGTATGGTTCAAATTCTAATATCATTAATAGAAATATGTGCAAAATTATCCTTCTAGCTTAAGAATTTTTCTTTCAAAGGGAAATTTTATTCCTAGTTGGATTATGTGAAGTTATGTCAATGAAACTTTTAATCCTAACTGGATTGTCTGAAATCACTTTTTCATTTTTTTCCAGAAATCTATAATTTCAAGACTTGGCCTTTTATAAAAAATAAAATATACCAACTCATAAATATAACTTTCAAAGGGCCATCACACGTAGTCATAATGTGCTGTTCGTTCTTAGTGTTTGGTTTCTACTGATTGTTCAGTGAGGTTACCCCACCGACACTCTTGTATTTCAGTATCAAGTATACACAAAATGCTCATATTGTGAAAATGCCTTTAATTCCCAAAGAATAACTCAGTATTGTAAACATAAAATCAAGCATTGCATGGAGACAACTGCAAAGTAGCAGCTTTCACATTGAACATGTAAAGATGACAGTATCCACAAGACAGAAGTGGCAAACTCAGCTGCAAATTGTAGACTGAAATGTATTTTGCTCATAAAAATGGTGCTGGTTGGACGCACTTCCTCCCGGCGTTCCCCGCGTTGAGAAGGAGCCGAGCGGGCGGGAGATCGACAGGACCAGCTTTCGTCGTCGAAATCTTTAAAAAAAAAAAAAAAAATTGGTGCTGGTTGAAGTCCTACATCTTGTACCATACACTGATGTCAGCTTTGAAAGAGTTGGAAACAAGAATTTGTATTCGGGTTTCTTGGCTATATGCCTGGCCTCATTGCAGCACTCATGTGGATTTTAGGCTTGTGATGTTTGTTTTTTTTTTTTTAAGTTGGACTATAATTGCTTTACAATGTTGTTAGTTTCCACGGTACAATGAAGTGAATCAGCTATGTGTATACATATATCTCTTCCCTCTTGAACCCCCCACCCAACCCTTCCACCCCCACCCATCCCAAGTGTCTAGATCATCACATAGCACCAAAAAGAACTCCCATGGCTATACAGCAACTTCTCACTTGTTAGCTATTTTACATATGGTACTGTATACATGTCCAGGCTACTCTCCCAATTCGTCTCATCCTCCCCTTCCCCCTCTGTGTCCTCATATCCACCGATCACTTTCTATGTATGAGGCGCTGGAGGTATGGAGATAAAAATGGTGAACTTTGCCTTCATGGGACCGTCTGCTTCTGAAGAAGTGAAAATCTTGTCTTTCCTGTGGAAAGACAGGAGGAGCTGTGCTCCTCCACAGCCTACTTAGTAAGTTTGCATGACATGTGTTCACAGAATTGAACCAAAGATAATAACAAGCATAGTTAAGAAGCAAATAGCAAACATGCTGTTGATAGCAAGTCCAGCAGACCTAGCCCAATCCCTAAGGTCCTTAGATCTTTTCTTGGTGTTTTTGGTTTCTCATAACTTTTTAAAAATAATACCCTGAGGAGGGAATGAGAGAGTCTACCTCCTCCTCTGGGAGACATCGAAAGAGGCAAGGAAATGTTCCAATTTTAGACTATTAACATTCTGGCTTGAACCAAGTCAAAACATTATTATATAAACAAAACTGTAATACACTAAAATAGTGTAGACTCCCTTTTGTACTGTTTACCACTAAGAAAAAAAAATGGATTAATAATGTGTTTCTTTTCTGCCCAAGGATTATTAATGATAGGAGCCCACAGAGTGTCTAAAATGTTAGGACATATCTTGCAGTCATTTCTGCTTTCTTGTCCAGAGGTTATCTTCCCACCTCCTTAATTTCATTCATCAGTTTTCCTCTTCACCTCCTGCCCATAATCACTCCCAGGAGATGAGCTCAAAAGCCTATCTGTCCTTCTCTCCCTAGGAATCCTCTGAGTTGAGAGGTTAGGAGCACACCCTCCCCTCACCTCTGTAACCCCTCACTTTGATGCTTTGGGTCCAGTCAGCCCATCTCTGACACATTTCCATGACTCTTCCGGTCCTAATGTTCACTCATGAAGACACTCTGTGTTCAAATGTTGTCAACCTCTTTCTCTAATAAAATATCATTTGAGATCCGCACCATGAACATAGTAGTAAGTAAACTGTTCTCAACATTTGAGAAGATTATAGTTCTAGAGGTTTGTAAATATTTATATTAAAATAGGTACAATGGCTGTGTAGACAGATCTAGTACTTCTTTCTTACCATGCACACACAGGCGCACTTGACCTACACCCCTATTACTGAAAATCTCTTCCATTGGCTTCACCAGGATTAGATAATTCTGATTCTACTATTACTCTCAGTTTATTTTGCAGGGTCCCCTTTCTCTTCCATGTTTTAAAATATTGCTATTTCTCTCTCAAGTCTTTTTTCTTTTCATTAGAATTTCCTGCGCCCAAGTAACAACAACCTATTTGTTAATAACTCCCAACCTATATCTTCAAGACAGGCTTCTCACCTGAATTGAAGAACTGTGTGTCTTCTATCTTTTGGACACACCTACTTGGATGATTTATGGTTCACCCTAGCCAAGTCAATCCCAAACTAATGCATCATCTCCCCACTGACACTGGATCTCCTCTTTTCTTGTTTGTAAAACAAACAACCAGCTACTTACTTGTATAAGCAAATACACTAGACTCTCCCTGACTTGTCCCTATCTTAATCCTCCAAATCCTATCAATAACCAAGACTGCCAATCCACTGACATCTCACCTGTCTCAGTTCAGTTCAGTTCAGTCGCTCAGTTGTGTCCGACTCTTTGCGACCCCATGAATCACAGCACGCCAGGCCTCCCTGTCCATCACGAACTCCAGGGGTTTACTCAAACTCATGCCCATCGAGTCGGTGATGCCATCCAGCCATCTCATCCTCTGTCATCCCCTTCTCCTCCTGCCCCTAATCCCTCCCAGCATCAGGGTCTTTTCCAATGAGTCAACTCTTCACATGAGGTGGCCAAAGTATTGGAGTTTCAGCTTCAACATCAGTCCTTCCAGTGAACACCCAGGACTGATCTCCTTTAGGATGGACTGATTGGATCTCCTTGCAGTACAAGGGACTCTCAGGAGTCTTCTCCAACACCACAGTTCAAAAGCATCAATTTTTCGGTGCTCAGCTTTCTTCACAGTCCAACTCTCACATCCATACATGACCCCTGGACAAACCATAGCCTTGACCAGATGGACTTTTGTTGGTAGAGTAATGTCTCTGCTTTTTAATATGCTGTCTAGGTTGGTCATAACTTTCCTTCCAAGGAGTAAGTGTCTTTTAATTTCATGGCTGCAGTCACCATCTTCAGTGATTTTTTAGCCCAAAAAAATAAAGTCTGACACTGTTTCCACTTTTTCCCCATCTATTTTCCATGAGGTGATGGGACCGGATGCCATGATCTTAGTTTTCTGAATGTTAAGCTTTAAGCCAAGTTTTTCGCTCTCCTCTTTCACTTTCATCAAGAGGCTTTTTAGTTCCTCTTCACTCTCTGCCATAAGGGTGGTGTCATCTGCATATCTGAGGTTATTGATATTTCTCCCAGCAATCTTGATTCCAGCTTGTGCTTCATCCAACCCAGCGTTTCTCATGATGTACTCTGCATATAAGTTAAATAAGCAGGGTGACAATATACAGCCTTGACGTACTCCTTTTCCTTCACCTGTCTACATACCCATTATACTTCACCTGGATTACTAGCAAATCTTGTTTCTCACTTCATGTCTTGCTTCACCCTACTCCATTCTCCATACAGCCAGCAGAGATGATTTTTTTAATAAATGAAAAAACACAAAACTATTATATTATTTCTCACCTTAAAAAAACTATGATAGCTTTTCTGCTGCTCTTAGAATAAAGACTAAATTTAATTTGGGATTTTTAAGACCTTCTTAAAACAGAGTTCCCTATAGAGTTCTGCATGGTCTACTTCCACACAGATTTCTTATAATGTAAAATCCAGTCACAATGAAATGCTTTCAGGTATGAAAATAGACACGTTCTTTGTCTATATTAGACTTCTATACAAGCTTGTTCCCGTTCCTGGAACACTTCCCTCACTCACATGTGCATACATGCTAAGTCGCTTCAGTCACATCCGACTTTGTGCCTCTATGGACCATAACCTGCCAGGCTCTTCTGTCCATAAGATTCTCCAGGTAAGAATACTGGAGGGATTTGCCATTCCAGGGGATCTTCCCCACCCAGGGATCAAACCCACATCTCTTACATCTCCTGCACTGGCAGGCATTTTCTTTACCACGAACCACCTGGGAAGCCCATTTATACATAAAAGTCTACATTGCTTATATCTGTTCTTGGATTATAGGTGGTTTCATTTTTTGCTATTGTATTATTAAAATCTTGTGCGATGACATGTATTACTTTTATAATTAAAAATTCAATAATTAACATATGCATACCTTCTGACCCAGTAACTCACTCTGGATATATATACAACAGAAATGTAAATATATTTTTTTCACTAAAGATCCGATTACTTGTGAGAGACTCTGTCCTTTCAAATTGAAAGTGAAAGTCACACAGCAGTGTCTGACTCTGTGACCCCATGGACTATAGTCCACGGAATTCTCCAGGCAAGAATACTGGAGTGGGTAGCCTTTCCCTTCTTCAAGGGATATTCCCAACCCAGGGATTGAACCCAGGTCGATCCACATTGTAAGTGGATTTTTTTACCAGCTGAACCACAGGGGAAGGGAATTAATTTGACTTTCAAATTAATTAAAGGCAAATATATTAAGATTTTGTAAAATAATATTTGCTACAAGTGAAGTGTACATGGACCTCTCTATACCATCTTTGCCATTTTCTATTAATCTATTTTGAAATAAAAAATTTTAAATATAATAATCATTGACATAAACAACATGCTCTAATTTTAAAAAACAATGTTCTGAAAATCAAAATCTGGTTTATAACTGAGTGTATGTTGTGCTGAATCACTCAGTTGTCTCTGACTCTTTGTAACCCATGGGCTGTAGCCGACCAGGCTCCTCTGTCCATGGGAATTCTCCAGACCAGAATACTGGAGTGGGTTGCCAAGCTCATCTCGAGGGGATTTTCCCAACCCAGGGATCAAACCTAGGTCTTCTGCATTGCAGGCAGATTCTTTACCATCTGAGCCACCAGGGAACCCCCCAACTGAGTGTATGAAATATAGCAAATCATTGATAAAATGTGTCTTCAGAGTTAATTTATGGTGAATTTTTTTTAAGTAAATCAGCTGAGTTACATACATTTATTGAAATATCAAAGAGGTACATGCTGAACTATTGTTTAATAGGAGCAAGCATTTTCTTTTCCTGGTTCCTAGAACACAGTGAACCCAGGAGTTCATAGATTATGAAGCCTCAATGTGACAACTAGAAGAACAAATCAAGAAGTATAACAGGGTTTCAAAGGCAAATAAGGATTGTAAAGAAAGCATATTTAAAGTAATTGCTATTTTTTGCCTGGGAAGTGCATCATCTCAGTCCCCAGCAAGGTGGTCTGGGGAAGGCATGGGAAAGGAAAAGGAAGGAATGTTTTCTCGAGGGCACATGGCAGAACCAAGGCTGGATTGATTACCTAGAAAGGCATCACCAACAGCAATCGCATCAGTGAGAACCATCTCCTCCACGCTTCTTCCCCCTTCTCTTTACTCATGTCTCCTTCTTGTCCATGCTATCAATTCATACAAATAAAAAATTTTAAAGTATATAATATAGTTTATAAATGGAAGGTGTCATTAGCAGTAATTCTCCACTTGGGAGACTTAGAGATTTCTCTAGCATCACCTGGCCAAAACAGAGCTCTTGATACTCCCCCCACAAATGGGCTCATCTCCAAGACTTCCTTGGTTTGGTAAGTGGTACCATTATCCACCTAGTTGCTCAAGCCAAAAGCCAACTTTTCTCCCATTCCTCTTCCCCTTCTCCCCTGCCACACGGCCATTTAATCCATCAGTAAGTCCTCTTACCTTTACATTCAAAATGCTTCTCAAATCTCTCTGCATTTCTCCATCTTCACTGCTACTATCACTACTACGTTAGTCCAAACTCCGTCATCTCCTACCTGGATACAACATCCAGGGTGATCACTTAAAATGTAAATCAAATCACATCACTGCCCTGCTTAAACACATTCCATGACTTCCTACTGTCACTAGAGTCAACTATTGCTATAAATGACTCTTCACCACAGGCCCTGAGGGTTCTCAAACTCCAGCCTACCTCTGCATCTCAGGTGGCGCTCAGGCTTCCCATGCCTTTGTCTGATCCTCAGACATGTCAACTGTGCCTTAAGGCCTTATGCTCCGCCTGGAAAGCTCTGTCACCAGAGCTGTGCACTGCTTCTATTCATAGTTCAAATATTGTCACCATCGGATGGAAGTCTTTTTTGAACATTCAAACTAATTTAACTCCCTGAATGTGAAATAACTCTTGTTTTCATTTATTTACTCTTTTTTGTCCTACTCCCTCCCAATCCCATGTAAACTCCAGTTGAGTGGAGCTTGAGGGGCCTTGAATAGTCTGACACAGAGTAGACTCTTTTAAAAAAATGTCTGAAGTATTTTTGACCATTTTTTTTCCTCCCTTATCTTCCATCAGGATAACTAAAGTGTAAGGGAGAAAAAAGGCAGATGAATAAGAAAGAGATCAAGAAATAAGAGCCCCAGGGAAAACAAAACTGTTCTAGATTCAGTGTTTGACATGAAATGATGAGAAAGGAGATAAGTAAACTGCATTGGTGGTGCAGTGGTAAAGAATCTGCCTGACAGCGCAGGAGACACAAGAAATGGGGGTTTGATTCTTAGGCAGGGAAAAATCCCCTGGAGTAGGAATGGGAACCCACTCCAGTATTCTTGCCTGGAAAATCCCATGGACGGAGGAGCCTGGCAGGCTATAGTCCATGGGGTCACAAAGAGTCAGACATAACTAAGCAACTGAGCATACACATGCACAAACTGCATATCATGGGTAGGCAGAGTTCAATGGAGTTTTATCTACTGATTTTAGTCAGTATGACTATTATGCAAATATTTATTTGCTTTTATTGCAGGGGTATTATTTTCTACCACAGATTTTGGGTGGAGTATAACCATGCTTTGCAAAGACGTTAAGATCTTACACTTGAAAAAAATGAAATCAAAACATTACTCACTCTATAACTACTGCCACACTGCCCAACTTCCTTCCCCCAGCTGACATAAGTGTCTTTTCATTTGAAGTAACAAAAGTTCTTTCTATTTTAGAAGAAAATGAGAGAAAGAGAGGTGGAGATTTAGATGACCATTCATTGAACACTTTGCATATAAAGTAAGAATATAATTCATATATATTTGTGACCAAGATCTGCCAAAGGACTGGGGGATGTCTCATTCTTTTTCTGAAACATGTATTTGTTCTTTTTGAGTCATACATATTAAAAGTTGGCCATTATAAGACTCCACTCAAAGTGATGAGTCAAATTTTTTTTCCTTTGTTTTTGAGTAGAGGTTTCTGTTTACCTAAGATGTGCCCTTTTCTCTATAGGTAAACAACCGGCCAACATGAATAGCAGTTTTGTTATCTCACTAGCCAAGGCACACAAGAGAATAATGAACTCTACCTAAAATCATTTTCTGAGACTGGTAGGAAAGAAGTTGGTCATGTGTGCGTGTTTAGCTGCTCATTCGTGTCTGCCGTGTATGTTGCTCATTCGTGTATGATCCTATGGACTGTAGCCTGCCAGATTTCTCTGTCCATGGGATTTTCCCTGCAAGAATACCGAAGCAAGTTGCCACTTCCTTCTCCACAGTATCTTCTTGACCCAGGGATCAAACCCACAGCTCTGGCAGTTTCTGCATTGGCAGGCAGATTCTTCACTGCTAAGACACCAGGAAAGCCCAAGAAGTTGGTTACTGTGTTTAAAATATCAACTAATTCATTCTGTAATTCCAGAGGACTGTGGGCCAGCTGCTGGAGAGCTCCAGATAAGTCATTCTTAAGCTTGAAAAGGGCTTCCCAGGTGGTGCAGTGATACAGAAGCTGCCTGAAATGCAGAAGACGCACAAGAGGTGGGTTCGATCCCTGAGTTGGGAAGATCCCCTGGAGAAGGAAATGGCAACCTGCTCCAGTATTCTTGCCTGGAGAATTCCAAGGACAAAGGAACCTAGCAGACTACACTCCTTGGGGTTGCAAAGAGTTGGACACAGCTGAGCACAAGATACGAAGCTCGAAAAGCGTCCATAATTCTATCTAATGATAAAGCAAATCAAGTCAAAAAAGACCTGAACAGTAAGTATAGTGAGAAAGAGAAGCAGTCACTTCTCTTTGTCTGAAATGACTGTTTGGAACACCACTATGCCCTCCTCCATCTAGCCTCAGCCTTGGGCTAAAGTATATCTACAGGTTTAATGAGCACTTACCTGTTGCCCCTAGAATTCCAGATTTTCTGGTCATGTATTTACTGCTTAAGAAAAGGGAAGATGTTTCTGGAATTGAAGCAATAACAGGAAACCATGAATAACAAAATGTTGTCATGGAAAAAAAATCCCAAGCTGAGAATCAGGAACCTTGTTCCTAAGCCTGTATCATGTCTGGTTTATTTAAAATGGCACTACCCTGTTGATCTCTATCCAACTCACCTGTCATACTTTTTTCATAGTCCCAGTAACCCATGATTTATAAATTTATCTAATATATTCATTGCTTGTTTTCTTATGTCCATGTCTAGAATGCAAACTCCCCAGGAGTAGGGATTCCCAATTGTCCATTGCTGTGTCCCAGCACCTATAACAGTGACTGGCATACAGTAGGCACCTAATAGATACTGTTGAGTGAATTAACTAAAGGCACCCAATATATTTGATCATCCTTCAGAATAGGTCAAAGCACTGGGCAGATGGAGAAAGAAGTTGTCAAGGCTACTTTCTACTCCCTAGTTTTTCCTCTGCTCTCTCTTCCAAAGGCCTGATAATGGCTTCCTCTCAGGAGACAGTTACAGATTATGGACAATATGTAAACTTATCTGTTTCTGATCTGCAAATGACCATAAAGCTGTAATTTTCCAAGAGGGACCATTTATAAGGCATGTTGTACACATTTAATTGCCCTGATAACAAATCAATTGGCTATAGTTTAGGGATAGACCTTTGAGGGGTCAGTCAGTCAGTCAGTTCAATTGTGTCCGACTCTTTTCAATCCTGTGGACTGCAGCTCCCCAGGCCTCCCTGTTCATCACCAACTCCTGGAGTCCATCCAAACCCATGTCCATTGAGTCAGTGATGCCATCCAACCATCTCATCCTCTGTCGTCCCCTTCTCCTCCTGCCTTCAATCTTTCCCAGCATCAGGGTCTTTTCAAATGAGTCAGCTCTTCGCATCAGGTGGCCTAAATAGTGGAGTTTCAACTTCAACTTCAGTCCTTCCAATGAACACCCAGAACTGATCTCCTTTAGGATAGACTGGTTGGATCTCCTTGCAGTCCAAGGGACTCTCAAGAGTCTTCTCCAACACCACAGTTGAAAAGCATCCATTCTTCGGTGCTCAGCTTTCTTTATAGTCCAACTGTCACATCCATACATGACTACTGGAAAAACCATAGCCTTGACCAGACAGACCTTTGTTGACAAAGTAATGTCTCTGCTTTTTAATATGCTGTCTAGGTTGGTCATAACTTGAGGGTATAAATTGATATATAAGGTTACCTATACCGTATATGTGTGTGCGTATGTGTCTGTTTCTGTATATACATATATATCTATACCTATATATCTGTATCTATCTATCTGTTTATATTTCCAACCTTGGTTTTGTTGATTTGGCTTAACTGCTCAGGTTCAGGAAACTTGTTTAAACTTTAAAAGTACTAATAAAATCTAGTGATTATTTAGACAGTTCCCCCTTCCTCAACCTTTCCTGGAACCCCCTACTCCCCGGTCTAAATGTTCAGTGCAATTTCCTAGCTTGACAGGTCCTAAAGAAGATAAAGAGAAAAAATAAAGAGGAATAAGAAGAAAACGTTCATTTTCTCCTTCTTTCTTGGATTTGGATGCCAAGTCACCAACACTTCAGAAGCAAGGAGAAGTTGTCTTTTCCTGAGTGATCTTGGATAGAAGACATCCTGAAAGGAGATTTGTCTGATATTTCATTGTGTGTGTGGAAGTCGCTCAGCTGTGTCCAACTTTGCAACTCCATGGACTGTAGTTCCAGACTCCTGTGTCTATGGAATTCTCCAGGCAAGAACACTAGAGTGGGTTGCCATTTCTTTCTCCAGGGGATCTTCCCAACCCAGGGGTTAAACCCGGGTTTCCAGCACTGCAGGCAGATTCTTTAGCATCTGAGCCCCAAGGGAAGCTCCTATTGCATTGAGTTCCAGCTTTGTATCGGAAATCATATCCTATTCAAATGATTTGAAGTCATTATTTCCATTTCACCCACAAGTTTCTAGACAGCCTGTTGTACTAGTCTGCTTGAATGTCCCATGATGATCTTGAGAACTTCCTTTCCCTGAATTAGGCAATGGCGGAACTACACATACTTAGCGTATCCTATGTTAGATAATGCTTATGCCAAGAAAAACAAGTTAGCTTCTTGATCCAGGAAATACTCTTTTCTGGAAGTTAAGACTGAGAATCAAATTAGAAAGTTTGTTTATCAAGATTTAGCAGCTTCTCATCAAGTCAAGTCTTGCTTCAAGATCTGTGCCTCAGTGTGCTCACTGATCCCTACCACCCCTCTCCTTGAAAAATCTACCTTAAAATCCCCCAGCTCAGGCCCTAAAATGCTATAGCTTCCCTGACTTAATGCAGCATTTTGAGACATCCCTAAAACTGGGTAGTGTTCCAATGAACTTAACATTGCTTGATCAGCAGGTTTTTCTGGTTGACTTTTTGAGAATTGATGGTCAAAATTTAAGTGCAGTTTTTTGAATCTGACCTCATTATCTCCTCCCCAAACTTGCTCTATAATCCACACAATATAGTCAGCTAAAGACAGAATTATTGTTGACTATTCCCATTCTAACCCTAACCCCCTAACCCTAACTTTAACAATCTTAAAGTCTTAATCATTTTGTTCCTTAAATATTTCTCCTTTCCCCTTTATTGTTGCTGTCTTCCACTCTTTTTTTCCATCCCCATCCTGAGTTTTCTAAGTAATAATTACACCTACCTGTCTGGAATGATTGAAGACTAGCATCTTGCATGCTGCTTAATCCCACAGATGCTGCTTAATTTTTTAATAATTTTATTTATTATTTATTTATTTTTGGCTCTGCTAGGTCTTCATTGCTATGTGGACTTTTCCTTAGTTGCAGCAAGCAGGGGCTACTCTCTAGTTGTGGTGAGTGGGCTTATTTCAGGGGCTTTTCTTGTTGCAGAGCACAGGCTCTAGAGCATGGGTTCAATAGTTGTGACCCACAGGCTTAGTTTCTGCATGCCGTGCGGGATCCTCCCAGATCAGGGAGAAAAACCTGTGTCTCCTGCATTAGCAGGCAGATTCTTTACCACCAAGCTACCAAGGAAGCCCCTTGCGGATGCTGTTTAAATCTACGTCTCCCAAGATGAGGGTTTGGGATTTTCCATTCCTTCACCTTCATCCACAGATGAAGAAGCAGGATCTGCTGGGCACCCCCTCTCCTGCCTGAGTAGTATATCCCCTCTCAGCAAATACAAGGGATTTTGCCGGGACCATTTTGGAAGGAAGATGAGTTTGAAGCTATGAAGATGCTTTTGAAGGAAGATGATTTTGAAGGTGAAAGCTTTCATCTTCCCAGAGTTCAACATTCCTTCAGAGAAAGCAACAGGCTGTCACCCCATCAATTCCATAGTGGCAGGCAAGGAAATGTACCAAAAAAAAAAAAAAAATGTGGTAGTTATCTATTTACCATGTCAACCTCATCATCTTATGGGCCATAATTTATAACATTTTTACCAACTATATTTTCTTTTCTCTAAAACTGGTGAAGTATTTTCTTTTCTCTAAAACTGGCGAAGTGCCAAGATGATGTCTCAAAATTGAAGTGCCTGGAATGCATAGTTCTCAGAGGAAAGAGCAACTGAGAGCTTCAGTCACTTACCTACACAGGCAGCCCCGCTAGATGGCCTCCTCATCAACAAAATCTGAGCCCCAGGTGAAGAATTCACCAGTCTTGAGGACTCAGAATTATCGACTAATAATATCAGCTCCTGTGGGCTGGGAGAGGAGCCCTCTGGACACCTCTCACCATTTAAAGATCTTCTTGCTGCCCTTAATGTTACATGTGTCTGCTCAGTCACTCAGTTGTGTCCGACTCTTTTCGACCCCAAGGACTGTAGCCCTCTAGGCTCCTCTCTCCATGGGATTCTCTAGGCAAGAATACTGGAGTGAGTGAAAGTCACCCATTCGTGTCTGACTCTCTGTGACCCCATGGATTGCACAGTCCATCGAATTCTCCAGGCCAGAATACTGGAGTGGGGAGCCTGTCCCTTCTCCAGGGGATCTTCCCACCCCAGGGATCGAACCCAGGTCTCCCACATTGCAGGCAGATTCTTTACGCACTGAGCCACAAGGAAAGCCCAAGAATGCTGGAGTAGATTGCTATTTCCTACTCTGGGGGATCTTCCTGACCCAAGGGTCGAACCCAAATCTCCTGTGGCTCCTGCATTGGCAGGTGAACTCTTTGCCACTGAGCCTCCTAGGAAGCCCAAGTGTTACATGCGTGCATGCGTGCTAAGTCACTTCAGTTGTGTCCAACTGCAACCCTATGGACTGTAGCCGGCCAGGCTCTTCTGTCCATGGGATTCTCCAGGCAAGAATACTGGAGTGGGTTGCCATGCTCTCCTCCAAGGGATCTTCCCAAGCCAGGAATTAAACCCACATCTCTCATATTGCTTGCCCATATGAGAAGCCCAAGCATTTATATAGTTCAGTGCTATTTTCAGTTTCATCATTAGGTCAACAGCACACTTGGGCATGGCTTACCATGAGTCAATGTTCAAGGTTTGTTTTTCTTTGTTTTGGGGAGGAGGCCCCTATCAAGTCAGCAGATAACCATTTAAGAAGAAATAGGATTAAATTACATGAAGCTGAAGAAACTAATGCAAATAATCAACTGAAGCATCTTCTTACAAATAAACTGTTTATATTTAATAGTTAAATGCAATCCCTTGGACTGCAAGGAGATCCAACCAGTCCATCCTAAAGGAGATCAGTCCTGAGTGTTCATTGGAAGGACTGATGTTGAAGTTGAAACTCCAATACTTAGACCACCTGATGCAAAGAACTGACTCATATGAAAAGACCCTGATACTGGGAAAGGTTGAAGGCAGGACGAGAAGGGGACGACAGAGGATGAGATGGTTGGATGACATCACTGACTCAATGGACATGAGTTTGGGTGGACTCTGGGAGTTGGTGAGGGACAGGGAGGCCTGGGGTGCTGCAGTCCATGGGGTCACAAAGAGTCAGACATGACTGAGTGACTGAACTGAACTGAAATGCTAACGACAACCACACTTAACAAAACTTTATGAGATACATGTCATTATTAAATTAGTTTTACTGATGAAGAAACAAGAGATGACATAGGGAGTTTAAACACTTTCCTAAAGTCACAAGACACCTAAATGGTAGAGCTTGGATCTAACCCTGAGCCTACATGCAAGGTTCCCTAGTGGCTCAGACAGTAAAGAATCTGCCTGCAATGCAGGAGACCTGGGTTTGATCCCTGGGTCAGGAAGATCCCCTGGAGAAGGAAATAGCAATCCACTCCAGTATTCTTGCCTGGAGAATTCCATGGACAGAGGAACCTGGCAGGCTATGGTGCATGGGGTCACAAAAAGTCTGACATGACTGAGTGACTAACACTATTTAGGTTAATGCCTATGACCAGTCAATGCTACATGCATAACCATTTTTACCAGTTTGTCAAAATGCATTCTGCAGAAAAGTACTTCCTCAATATTCTCCATAAAAAAGTTATTACAGAGTCATTTAAATTACCTGAATTCATTGCAGTTCACCATTAGCATTGTCAAATAAAGACTTGAAGAGATCAGCTTAACTTAGTATTACACACACTTTTATGGCTTACTTGGGCACAGCACACTCTTCTCCGTAACCACTAACATCCCAGCAAACACACAATTGCAGAAACACAAATCCACTGGGATGGCAAAGGGTAGGATCCCAGGCTCCCTTCGCATTTTTTCTGGTTCAGAAACAACATATCACAGAGGCTCGCTCCATATTTCCCAAGTGAGTCACAAACTAAAAATTCTTTCATGCAAATCTCTGAACATCTATGGCAGATTTGCATATGTGTATCTGTGTATATGTGTGGTCTTTCATTTTACTGGGTTGGAAAACCCTCCAAGATAGATAAATCAAAGTCTTAGTGCATAGGATCACTAAGCAAAGTGCTAGACATGGGTTGTAACTGCTCTGTGGCTTCCTAAAAATGGAAAAACAAAATTACAGCCAGTTGGCAGGCCTCTGAGTTTAGCGAAAGTTTCCATAGGCAGGCAGCTCTGATAGAAATGGAATGAAATATTGTGTGTGTGCTAAGTTGCCTCAGCCATGTCCAGCTCTTTGCGACCCCATGGACTGTAGCCTGCCAGGCTTCCCTGTCCATGGAATTTTCCAGGCAAGAATACTGGGGTGGGTTGCCATGTCCTCCTCCAGGCGGAATGGAATACTGTTCAGACACAAAGAAGAAGGAAATCTTGACTTTTGCAACAACATGAATGGACTTTGAAGGCATTATGCTAAGTAAAATAAGTCAGACAGGGAAAGACAAATACTGTACAGTTTCACTTATATGTGTAATCTAAAAAAAGAACAGAAATTAAAAATGAAACAGATGTCAGATAAACAGAGCTCATGCACACAGATTCATGGTTACCAGAAGCAGGGGGTTACAGAGTGGGTAAAATGGGAGAAGAGAGTTAAAAAGTACAAACTGTCAGCTATAAAATGAATAAGTCATGGGAATATAGTGTATAGCATAGGGACTATAGTTAATAATGTAATGTATAGATGAACATTGCTAGGAGAATAGATCTTTGAAGTTTCATAGCAAGATAAAAAATTTTGAAAATATATATGGTGATGGATGTTAACTAGACTTACTGTGATGATCATTTCACAATATATACAAATATCAAATATATATAGTATATACAAATATACTAATCACTATGTTGTACACCTGAAACTGATATAATGTTATATCAGTGATATCCTAACAACCATGTCACAAAATAGGCCTTATACCATACGTACTTTTTGGTTGTTGAGCTAACTTTCATACCACTTGGCACATAATCTCTGCTCTTGTTCTCTGAGTGATTCCCAGCCATCCTGGAAGCCTGAGACAAGCTGGAATTCCCCAGGATCCAGGAGCTAAAAGGTTAATGGCCAGCACAGATGAGTTCCAAGCCCTTTCATTCTTCTATGTTTGGTTAGTATCTTTACTAGTGACTGGGCTTCTCAGGTGGCACTAGAGGTAAAGACCCCATCTGCCAATGCAGAAGACATAAGAGATGCGGGTTCAATCCCGGGCTCTGGAAGATCCCCTGGAAGAGGGCATGGCAACCCACTCCAGTATTCTTGCCTGGAGAATCCCATGGACAGAGGAGCCCGGTGAGCTACAGTACTTGTGAAAACCAGCCAAAAAAGTCCTATAAATCCTGTGCCCTCAAATCTTGCTCTTATTCAGACGTAGGCATCAGTGAGGCTTAAAATGTGATAAACTGGCTCCCACCACTACTGATAACCCTTAGCTATACCTTCCCATGTGGCTCAGTGCTAAAGAATCCACTGCAGGAGACGCAGGAGACGCAGGAGACATGGGTTCTATTCCTGGGTTGGGAAGATCCCCTAAAGGAGGGCATGGAAACCCACTCCAGTCTTCCTGCCTGGAGAATCCCAAGGATAGAGGAGCCTGGCAGGCTAGAGTCCATAGGGTCACAAAGAGTTGGACACAACTGAAGTGACTTAGCCTGAGCACACACACACACACACACACACACACACTACCAGTTGCTAAATATTTTTAATATCAACCCTGCTCAAGACGTAAATTTCTTTTTGAAAAGTCTTTTGGGATCCCAGAGGATGAAGTGGTTAATTCCAATCCTGGAGATTTAGGAAGACTATGGAATGCAGTTGAAATGTGAGTTGAGTCAGTAAGTGACCAAAATAAAACCTTTCTTCTTCTATCTAGTCTGTTTTTTGGTTTTTGCTTTGATGTTTCTAATTACCTCTATATTAATAAATAAAGCCATTACTTAGTTTTATTTTTTTTCCATTTATTTATATTAGTTGGAGGCTAATTGCTTTACAATATTGTAGTGGCTTTTGCCACACTTTGATATGAATCAGCCCATTACTTAGTTTTAAAAAATCATGTATAAATAAAGAAAAGCAAAAAGTTCAACAGAAGTTCATCTTTGCCCTTCCAAAAATGCATACACCCTACAGACCTCAGAGAAACAATTTTTCAGACAGAGTCCTTGCATCCGTCATTGTATAGTGTTCAGAGCACACCCTTGTTCTTCCAAGTTGTGGGGAGTTTCAGTTTCTTAGCGTGCAAATGAGATAATGAAAGTCCCATTGCAAAAGGTTGTTACGAATGTTAAGCAAGATGATGCATGTAAAGTGCTTAACTCAATGCCAGTACAAAGTAGATGCTCATTAAAGTTGGCTATTTTTAAGACAGCGTAGTACTGCAGACACGTGGCCTCACGCAAGTCACTTCCTCCTTCCAGGAACCCTCTGTCATGTGATGACAGCTTTCTCAATAGTTTCCTTGGCTAACCAAAAAAAGCAATGGATGAAGCTGTCTTCGTTAGGTGGAAATCATATAAGAATATGACAGGCAGCTAGTCTCAACCTGACTCACAGGTTCTGACAAGAACAGGGTGGGTATTCGATTACTGAACCTTCTAGTCCCAGGAGTAATAAAAATCACTTAAGGAAACACAAACTAGAGTTCCCTGAATAAGCAGGTCTTGGTACTAATCAGGAAGAGCTTTCTTCTCACCTTGTGTTATTTACCAATGTAATGTCAAGTTGGCAACGGGTCTTCAAATAATAGTAAAAAAGTAATGGTTAAATGTGTGAATTCTTACTATACAGTCTCTGGGCTATATATTCTCAGATTTTATGATTACAGTAACTTGATAAAGTAGGTACTATTTTATGCCAATTATCTGGAAAACAGATCCTCACAGGGTGAAGGAATCAGTCTGAGGTTGCATATCAGTAATGTAGCAGTGTTTTGATCTGATCATAGGAAGTCCAACTCCAGAGCCAGTACTTTTAATAACTCTTCTGCTCTGCTTACCTGGGCCAAACCCACTGCCCTGCTGAAACAATTCATTTTGAGTCACCTACAAGAAACTGTGTACATGTGACATAGATTCAGCTTTTTGATGGCCAGAGAAACAACCAAAATGTTATTTCTTAAACCAGGACACACTGCTATGTTTCACCAACACTTTGCCCATATTGCATAGTTTCCAGTGATCAGAAGCTCTTGTGTTACTTCAACAATGCCAACTGGCTATTTCATTGGTTAAATATATTCTAACTGCTTATGACCTGTTAATGAATGAGTCTTCTAATCCCTACATAGGGATTATTCCTCAAAACTGCAACCTCTGTTGTCAGTCAAACCATTAGTAATCCCAGTATTTCATTTAGGTGAAAGGTAATGATGAGGTTCAAGCAATCTAAAATCTTATGGATGTTAGGTGGGAAGATTATGTGATAAAGTAGTCAGATTAATATACTGAAAACAATGGAATGAACCCTAGAATTTAACTGTCCTGAAACTAGGACAGATTAATATTGAAAACAATGGAATCAACCCTAGAATTCAACTGTCCTGAAACTAGGAGCCTTGTGATTTAATTGGTTGGTTATTTGTTTTGGCATAGTGAAGGACTTACCTCTAAATAGAAGTTTTTTAATTTTGAAAACAGTCCATTTTATATTTGACACATATGTAGCACTTCTGCATTGGGTATATGAAAAAATTGATAGATAAAGTCTAAACCCTTGAAATTTTATATTTTAACCTTGAAAAAAAGAAACCATAAGAAAGATATTTAAGAATAATTAAAACAAAATGTTGTTGAAAAGTGGAGATCACAACTATCACCATACAGATTATTTTAGCACCTGTCTCACGTAGCAGAGCAAATTTCTAAGTTGATGCCACTGGGGTACAGGCTCCATGTATAATTGCTAAAGTAGTTAGAGGTTTGAACTGGGATGGATACAAATGATGATAGTCTTACTTACACAGGGTTTTCTCTGTGGCAGACAGTGCTTTCATTTAATCTTCCTTACTGGAGAAGGAAATGGCAACCCACTCCAGTATTCTTGCTTGGAAAATCCCATGGTCGGAGGAGCCTGGTAGGCTACAGTCCATGGGGCCGCAAAGAGTCGGACACGACTGAGCAGCTTCACTTACAGCCCTAGGACGCTAGGGAGGAGAGTGAGGCAATGAGGCTAAAAGAGGTGCAACAATTCACCTGAGGTCATAGAACTTGCAGAGAAGAAAATGGCAACCCACTCCAGTATTCTTGCCTGGAGAATCCTGTGGACGGAGGAGCCTGGTGGGCTGCTGTCCATAGGATTTAACAGAGTCGGACATGACTGAAGCAACTTAGCATGCATGCACTGGAGAAAGAAATGACAACCCACTCCAGTATTCTTTTCTGGAAAATCCCAGGGACGGAGGAACCTGGTTGGCTGCTGTCCATGGGGTTGTACAGAGTCGGACACGACTGAAGCGACTTAGCAGCAGCAGCAGCATAGAACTTGCAGTTGACAGAGCTGGGGTTTGAAGCTGGAAAATAATGGCTCCAGAATCTGAGATCATCACCACCATACTTGGACTCAGTGTTACTCCTAAAAGATCAGCTTTAAGCCTAAGGCAACCACTACTCATAAGGAAACCTAGGGAGGAAGTTCGTGCTCTCGAAAGATTGCAAGAGTTCCCAGACTGAGAATGATGGAAAAAGCATAAACTAACTGGTCAGAATGACCAGCCCTCATAGAATGGCCACAGACAAAGAGTGAGAATAGGATGACCACCTAGGGGCGCTGCTATGTGCCAATGCCCCTCTGGCCCTGAGTGTTGATGTTTCAGAATAAAAGAAGGGAACCTGGCACATGTGAGCTCTCCTGAGCCTTTTCCCTACAGAATATAAAGTGTTGCATCATGTGACCAGTGGGGACTGAAGACAGAGAAGTCACAGGTCTCTGCCTTCCAGAAAATTACATTCTAAAGTTCCTTATTGGAACCTATCCTTGATTCTCACTTCCCTCAGGCTTTCCTCATCTATCTGTGAGTATTTCATTTTCAAGAAATTTCTAGTATCACTTACACAGTGGTTCCGTCTTTCTCAAAGGAGAAATGAGCTCACTGTCCACATTAATATGTCAACTCATGAAAACCAGCCAGACAAGTTCTATAAATCCTGTGCCCTCAAACCTTGTTCTGATTCAGAGATAGACATCAGTGAGACTTAGGATGTGATGAGCTGGCCCTCAACACTACTGATAACCCTCAGATGGCTCAGTGGTAAAGAATCTGCCTGCCAATGCAGGAGACGTGGGGGATGTGGGTTTGGTTCCTGGGTCAGGAAGATCCCCTGGAGGAGGGCATGGCAACCCACTCCAGTATTCTTACCTAGAGAATCCCATGGACAGAGGAGACTGGCGGGCTATAGTCCATGGGGTCGCAAAGAGTCAGACACAACTTAGCAACTAAACAAGAACAAAAATGGACTCTGGGACCAATGTACAACAACAAACTTGGGACATAAATAGAGAGGGCTTTGTGCTACTAAAACAATCTAAGCCCCACATCTACTCTGTACATGCCAAGTAATGCTAATAATTCAAGGGTTGACTCTGTCAACATCACTTGATATATTCACAATAAGCTGGAGGATCATTGCCAGGCTAAAGCATGGTAACAGGAAAATTAGGACATATTCATTAATGCCAAGACAAGAACTTTGCCAAGTTAACTCTGCATGAAATCATGTATTTTGAGATTACTTTCAACACAAAATTTATTGAACATCACCCATGAGCCAAGAAATGCGTCAACTCATTGGAATACTAAGACAAATCAGACAGTCATTTCCAGTGAAGAACTCATAATACAGTATTAGTGGAAGCAACAAATGTCCATGACACATTAATGCAACAGGGACAAAGTCTGTCCTCTTTCCTCTCTGATTTCAAATTTTCATTGGTTGTTAACTTAGCAGTTGTTTATAAATAAAAACCTCTATGCAGGTCAAGAAGCAACAGTTAGAACTGGACATGAAACAACAGACTGGTTCCACATTGGGAAAAAGGAGTATGTCAAAGTTGTATATTGTCACCCTGCTTATTTAATTTATATGCAGAGTACATCATGCAAAATGCCAGGTTGGATGAAGCACAAGCTAGAATTAAGGTTGCAGGGAGAAGTATCAATAACCTCAGATGTGCAGATGACACACACCAGAAAGAGAAGAGGAACTAAAGAGCCTCTTAATGAAAGTGAAAGAGGAGAGTGAAAAAGCTGGCTTAAAACTCAACATTCAGAAAACAAAGATCATGGCATCTGGTCCCATCACTTCATGGCAAATAAATGGGGAAACAATGGAAACAATGACAGACTTTCATTTTTTGGGTGCCCAAATCACTGCAGATGCTGACTGCAGCCATGAAATTAAAAGACACTTGCTCCTTGGAAGAAAAGCTATGAGAAACCTAGACAGCATATTAAAAAGCAGAGACACTACTTTGCCACCAAAGGTCCGTCTAGTCAAAGCTATGGTTTTTCCAGTAGTCATGTATGTATGTCAGATTTGGACTATAAAGAAGGCTGATGCTTTTGAACTGTGGTGTCCCTACTTTCTTCAATTTAAGTCTGAATTTGGCAATGAGGAGTTCAAGATCTGAGCCACAGTCAGCTCCCAGTCTTGTTTTTGCTGACTGTATAGAGCTTCTCCATCTTTGGCTGCAAAGAATATAAGAGGAACTAAAAAGCCTCTTGACGAAAGTGAAGGAGGAGAGTGAAAAAATTGGCTTAAAGCTCAACATTCAGAAAACTAAGATCATGGCATCTGGTCCCATCACTTCATGGCAAATAGATGGGGAAAAAGTGGAAACAGTGTCAGACTTTATTTTGGGGGGCTCCAAAATCACTGCAGATGGTGACTGCAGCCATGAAATTAAAAGGCACTTACTCCTTGGAAGGAAAGTTATGACCAACTTAGACAGCATATTAAAAAGCAGAGACATTACTTTGCCAACAAAGATCCGTCTAGTCAAGGCTATGGTTTTCCAGTAGCCATGTATGGATGTGAGAGTTGGACTATAAAGAAAGCTGAGTGCAGAAGAATTGATGCTTTTGAACTGTGGTGTTGGAGAAGACTCTTGAGAGTCCCTTGGACTGCAAGGAGATCCAACCAGTCCATCCTAAAGGAGATCAGTCCTGAGTGTTCATTGGAAGGACTGATGTTGAAGCTGAAACTCCCATACTTTGGCCACCTCATGTGAAGAGTTGACTCATTGGAAAAGACCCTAATGCTGGGAAGGATTGGGGGTGGGAGGAGGACAGGACGACAGAGGATGAGATGGCTGGATGGCATCACCAACTCTACGGACATGAGTTTGAGTAAACTCCGGGAGTTGGTGATGGACAGGGAGGTCTGGCATGTTGCGATTCATGGGGTCTCAAAGAGTCGGACACGAATGAGTGAGTGAACTGAACTGAACTGTTGAGGAAGACTCTTGAAAGTCCCTTGTACTGTAAGGAGATCAAACCAGTCCATCCTAAAGGAAATTAGTCCTGAATATTCATTGGGAGGACTGATTCTGAAGCTGAAGCTCCAGTAATTTGGCCACCTGATGTGAAGAGACAGCTCATTGGAAAAGACCATGATTCTGGGAAAGATTGAAGACAGGATAAGAAGGGAACGATGGAGGACAAGATGGTGAGTGACTGAACAAAAAATAAATAAAAATGCAACTTTTTTTTCTTAGTCTTAGATTTTGAAGAGAGCAACAATGATCATACTGTTTTTAACTCTTAGGTGAAAACTTTAAAAAGTTTTTTATGGCAATGCAATAAGAACTCTTATTAGAAACACAACTTCCAAGATGCCAACTAAAGCCATTTTCATATAAAGAAATGAATTATTTTGGAGATAACAAGCCTACTGATGATCCCACATGGGCCAATTATTGTTTAGTCACTAAGTCATCTCCAGCTGTTTGCAAGCCCATGGACTGTAGCCGGCCAGGGTCCTCTGTCCATGGGATTTTCCAGGCAAGAATCCTGGAGTGGGTTGCCATTTCCTCCTCCAGAGGATCCTCCTGACCCCAGGGATCAAACCTAAACCTCCTGCATCTCCTGCATTGGGGCAGGCAGATTCTTTACCACTGAGTCACCTGGGAAGCCTGCTTGATTTTTAGTTATGCATAAACTGCCTTCTTTAAAAACGTTTCAGAGCAGATTTCTGAAAGTGTCCATATTATGCCAAATACTTTTAACAACTGATAAAATTGTGAGTCATCTTGTACTGAAGACAGAGGTATATTTTTTCAAAAGTCAAAGTTATTTTAAGGAGGTTAGAGCAATTTGAAACATGCTTGGAGAAAGAATAGCATTTTCCTATTGTGGCTAAAGATGATGGCAACCTCTGAAGTAAAAGCAATTCCTGGGAGAAATGCATGTCAGATAAAAAATAAGATACCACCTCACTCCTGTTACAATGCCATCATCAAAGAGATGAGAGGTAAGGCTGGAGAGGATGTGGAGAAAAGGAAACCCAGGTACCCTGTTTGTAGGAACATAAATTGTCATAGACATGATGGAAAACAATATGGAGGTACCTCAAAAAATTTAAAAATAGAATTACCATATCATCCAGCAATTCCACTGCTGGGTATTTATCCAAAGAAAACAAAAACACTAATTTGAAAAGATATATGCATACCAGTGTTCACTGCAGCATTATTTACCATAGCCAAAACATGGAAATAAACTAAGTATCCATCAAAAAACAAAAGGATAAAGAAAATACAGTATACATGCATGCCCACGCACACAAATAATGAAATGCTATTCAGCCATGAAAAAGAAGAGAATTCTGCCACTTGTGACAACATGGATGGAATTTGAGCACACTATGCTAAATGCAGTAAGTCAGAGAAAGATGAATACTGCCTGGTATCACTCACACATCGAATCAGTAAAAAAAAAATCATAGAAAAGACAAAGAGAATGGGTTTGTGGTTACCAGAGGCAGAGGAAAGGGGTGTTAGAATTAAATGAAGGTCGTCCAAAGGTACAAACTTCCAGTTAAAAGACAAATATGCTTTAAGGATGTAAATTCCAACATGATGACTACAGTTTATACTGTAGTTTCATGTAGTTTCATGGTATATTTGAAAGTTGTCACGAGTGTAGGTCCTAAAAGTTCTCATCAGAAGGGTAAAACGTTGTAATTACATGAGGTGACAGATGTTAACTAAACATATTGTGGTGATTATTTCACAATATATGTATGTCATCATTATGCTGTATAGCATATAGTGATACATGTCAATTATATCTCAATAAAACTGAAGGGAGAAAAAAAGAGATTCCTGGGAAAGAGAAAGTGTCTTTTGTAAAAGGCTTATCCCCCCCAGAATTGGGTGGTGGTGGAAAGAGAGAGGAAAACAAGCATCTTAGGGCCTGGCTACGCAAAGTGTGGTTCAGGAACCAGCAGCAATGGCATCACCTAAAAGCGGGCTGGAAATGCAGAGGCTCAGGCCCCACCCAGGACCTACAGGACTAGAACTTTGGAGTTAATGAGACCTCAGGTGATTCACATGCACATTACAATTTGAGAAGCAAAAGCTTAGAGCAGTGATTCTCCAGCTTGACTGCACTTTGCATTTTCTGCAGAGTTTTAAAAAAACACTGATGTTTGGGCCCAACTCCCAGAACTTCTGATTTCATTGTTCTGGGATAGGGCTGGGGCCCTGAGGTTTTTTGAAGTTTCCAAGTGATTCATACTGTGCAGCCAGGGACTGCTTCAGCCTTCAGTGGGTTATAGTGGCATTCCAGCTTATTTGTTCTCCTCAGTGACAATCTGCCTGAAATGCAGGAGACCCAGGTTCGATCCCTGGGTCAGAAAGATCCCCTGGAGAAGGGAGTAGCTACCCACTCCAGTATTCTTGCCTGGAGAATTCCATGGACAGAGAAGCCTAACTGGCTACATAGGACACAACTGAGCAACTAACACTTTCAGTAACAATAGGAGGGAAGTTTCTCAGTTTTAGGCCTGAAGCCATGAGATCCTGTGATATAACAATGCTTTATGATCAGATGTAGGACAGTCAACAAGAAGTCATAGAATTCTGAGTATAAACATGCTTTATTTTATATAACAGATCTTTCCTTACAACTTACATGTTCAATGAATCTTTATAAATAAGAACAATTTTTGTGCTCTATCATTCACTGTACTAAACAATTCTTTTTTTAATTATTTCATAAACTCTTACAAAGAAAGCACCATTGTCCCTCTTTCACAGATTGGAAAACTGAGGGCTCGGAGATGGATGTGAAGGCATTTTCCAAGGTCACACTTCTGATAAACAGTGTTGTCAGGATTTAAGGACTGGTCTTTCTGTCTCTGGCCTTTCCAGGTGGTGCTAGTGGTAAAGAAGCCAACTGCCAGTGCAGGAGACATAAGGGACGTGAGTTTGATCCGTGGCTCAGGAGGATCTTCTGGGGGAAGACATGTCAATCCACTCCGGTATTCTTGCCTGGAGAATGCCATGGACAGAGGAGCCTGGCTGGCTATATCCACGGGGCCGCAAAGAGTTGAACATGACTGAGCCCAATAGCACACAATAGCACACAACTTTCTGTCTCCAAAGTTGATGTCTTTTCCCTTGATCCCATTGCTTCCATATACTGATGATCCAATTGCTTCCATATACTGATGATCCCATTGCTTCCATATACTGATGATCCGATTGCTTCCATATACTGAAGCACAAGTCATACACCAAACTCATTGTTTGTCATTTATGTAAATACATAAGATAAATCATTTGGGAAAACAAAGAGCTATCTGAAGCAATCACCCTAATTTATCTACTTTATACTTTATCAAGTTTATATAAATTTTCCCAAAGGAGTGTAGCCCAAGCTCCATCTTTAGACCCTACATGGATGACTTTTAAGACAAATAACTAGGATAACTTCATCTCCTTCCTCCCTGTTCTTCACTGTCCCCACCTCACCACTACCTTCAATGAAAATGCAATAAAGAGTTGCAAGCCAAAAGAAATTACTTCATTATTGCCATACGCATATATTCAGCCTTCCAGTTGCTTTAGCCAAAGGAAGTAAGCAAGGAATAATTAAAACATTATTGCCCTGGATGGGTTTAGCAGGCCTTCCGTGGTGATTTTCCCAACAAGAAACTAAGGAGACCCAGTAAGTTGCTGTTGGTACCCTATATTCAAACAATTTCAGAATGAAACTTATCAAAGGAAAACTCCTGATCATGAACACCTGGTGGGGCTTTCAGGGGGACCATTTATAGCACAATATACCACATCCTGATCATGAACACCTGGTGGGGGTTTTGGGGGGACCATTTATAGCACAATATACCACAATACATCGCTTCTTCAGTATCAGATGGCTAGTCTCTGGGTTAAAGAATTGAGTCTACTTAAATTAGTTAATTGATAAAATGTCCTAAGGATGGGAAGAAAAACCTCCAAAACCTTCTGGGCAGACGGCAGGTACCCAAACAGATAAAAACGAT
Organism: Cervus canadensis; assembly: GCF_019320065.1. Taxonomy (NCBI): domain Eukaryota; kingdom Metazoa; phylum Chordata; class Mammalia; order Artiodactyla; family Cervidae; genus Cervus; species Cervus canadensis. The sequence continues at coordinate 25,678,039 of NC_057411.1, read as the reverse complement.
GCCTTAGAGAGGCCATCAAATGGCTGCTTGACTTGCAAATATATTGTTGCAAGTATTAGAAATCGACAAGCATGATGCTAAGTGCTGTGTGTCTGTATCTCTCCTCTGAAAATTCATAGCAGCTCTACAAGGAAGATTCTACTAATTTTATCTTACAAATGAAGGTGTCGAGGCAAGGAGTGGTTCAGCGACTTACATAAAACCACACTGCTTGTAACTGTGGACCGAAGAACTGAATGGTTGCTGCCTAAGTGGTCTTCCTAGATGGCTGAAGTGGTAGAGAAGCCAGCTGCAATGCAGGGGATGCGGGAGACCCAAGAGAGGTGGATTCGACCCTTGGGTAGGGAAGATCCCCTGGAGAAGGAAATGGCAGCCCACTCCAATAGGCTTGCCTGGGAAATCCTCTGGACAGAGAAGCTAACCGGGCTACAGTCCATGGGGTCACAAAGAGTCGGACATGACTGAGCATGCACACTGTTGGCCAAGCTAAGTCTAGGCCCCATGTTTTTAGCCCAATACTGCCACTTATAGGTAAAATGAGATATTACTTCTAATGTGCTTAACTGTTCAGTCATGTCCAACTCTTTGCAAACCAATGGACTTAGCCCACCAGGCTCCTCTGTCCATGGGGATTCTCTGGGCAAGAATATTAGCTTGGGTTGCCATGCCCTCTTCCAGGGGATCTTCCCAACCCAGGCCCTGAATGCAGGTCTCCCAAATTACAGGTGGATTCTCTACTGTCTGAGCCATCAGAGAAGCCCGTGAATACTGGAGTGGGTAGACTATCCCTTCTCCAGGGGATCTTCGGATCCTCCCAACCCAGGAATCGAACCGGGGTCCTCCTGCATTGCAGGCAGATTCTTTACCAGCTGAGCTTCCAAGGAAGCCCATCACTTCTAATAGGGAAATTAAATGCAAAGTCCTGGACAGATCTGACCAGGGACCTATTCCCTCTGTCCCCCTATCCATTAAATCTTTGATTTTCCTTTAAGGAAATACCTGTAGTAAGCATATAGCAGTCACACAATAATCATGATGTAAAAGGGGATTTATCCACTTCTGGGTCCAGGCGATGATCAAGCAACCTATTCTCATATCCATTGCAACTATGGTCAATGTATTTCAGTTCAATCTACATGAAAGAACAGGAAATATCATTTGGTAAGGTGAGAAGTACCATTTTCTACCCTGGAAATGGACAAGGAAGCCTGTCCCCCTTTGGGATCACGCATCTTTGTGACTGTAGGTGACATTCCAGCTTGGGATAAAGCCAGAATGAAGAGCAAGCTTAACCAAAACGTGTCCAATGTGGGATTGTCCTTTGACTTTCAGTTGCATGAGCCAATAAATCCACATTATTGTTTAAATCCCACTGACTCGGGTTTTCTGCAACTGAAAGCTCATCATTGATAAATAACCAGCACTGTCTACTTTGGTGTTTGACATGATTTTAAATGAGGGATTTACTTTCTACATGCTGTAGTATAAGGGCTTCCTTGTGTAAAAGATATAGAATTCTCTCCGGACCCAAGCAGTGATCAGATCATTTTTATGCAGCTCATGTAAATTTTGTCGTTTAAAATCCATTATGATAAGTTCATAAGAATAAAGGCATTCAGGCTGAGTGAATCATAATACTATTCATCAGCTTGTGTAAGTATGTGAAATCCACATGAAGTCAAACTCAAGGAAAACAAGCTTTGTTTTCTGAGAATTTGGAGGAAAATGTTATCAGTCATAGGTACCTTTTAGTCGAAGCACAGGAAGCCATATTGAGAAATAAAACATGACCAAACAGACTGCTTCTCATTTTGTTCAAAGCCATTTCCCCCATGAAATTTTCCTCTAGGAATTCAAAAACTTACATATATGGAGCATGACTCAGTCCCTCCACTGACTTCACTTGTTGACAGCTGGAAACTTTGGCCGCCCCAGGTCAGTACCCTGACACAGCCCGTGCCATCATGACAGAGGCCTCTACGACGCACGTCCAAGTCGACATCTCCACACGCTTCCCCTTGGCATGTGTCCCATGGATCTTTCCCTTCGTGGCCCAAGGATCTTTCCACTTACCTGCAGGGAGGTGGCTCAGAGGAAACCACAACGTTTCAAAATACCTGACAAGCAAATGGCAAGACGTGCACCAGCCAAGCAGAAACTGAACAGTCATCTCTCCATAAGCGTTTCCATGTTTCTATGATAAATAAATAAATGACACCCTCATTTATTCAAACGCTTGGGAACGAGTAAGATTGTCAAGCATTTAACATTTTGTTGACCTATTATTTGTCTAAAGAAAAGAGTACTGAATGAAAGATTGAGGAATCAGGAGAGAAGCTGTTGTATAAATGAGAGACATTAGGGCTTCCCAGATGGCGCTAGTGATAAAGAACCCACCTGCCGATGCAGGGGATGTCAGAGATGCAGGTTCCATCCCTGGGTCAGGAAGATCCCCTGGAGAAGGGCAGGGCATCCCACTCCAGTATTCTCGCCTGGGAATTCCCATAAACAGAGGAGCCTGGTGGGCTATGGTCCAGAGTCCCAAAAAGTCGGACACAACTGAAGAGGCTTAGCACCCATGGAGAGATTAACCTGGAAAGCTGCTGCTGCTGCTGTTTACTTGCTAACTCATGTCCAACTCTTTTGCTGCCCCATGAACTGTTGCAGAGGGGATCATCCCAACCCAGAGGTTGAACCTAAGTCTCCTGCATTGGCAGGCGTGTTCTTTACCACTGGGTCATCTGGGAAGCCCCAACCTGGAAAGCTAGGGTAAGATAAATCAACCTTCTTCTGCAAAGTTCTAGTCAAGTTAAGTTGAAATGATCAATAGGTGACGTAAAGAAGGTGTCACGCCCTCCACTGGGAATCCACTGTGATTGAACAGGCTGTGTGTGCTGTTCATTGTGTGAGGGAGAAGAACTCACACCTTGGAGCGTAAACTCACAAGAAGATGGCATTCATTCAGAAGAATTTCTTTTAGATTTTGGGCTTGTGTTAGGTGATTTGGCGGAGGATTAGGAAGCAGGGCTTTGCTTTAGGTTGGATGTTATTAGGAAGTGGGGCAATTCTATGACTAAAGTGAGGTGAAGTGAAAGTCGCTCAGTTGTGTCCAACTCTTTGAGACCCCAGAAACTATACAGTCCATGGAATTCTCCAGGCCAGAATACTGGAGTGGGTAGCCATTCCCTTCTACAGGGGATCTTTCCAACCCAGGGATCAAACCCAGGTCTCCCACATTGCAGGCGGATTCTTTACCAGCTGAGCTACCAAGGATGCCCTAATTCTATGACTGGGTCTCTTAATAAATCCAACCTAAACAGAGGGATGACTAGAATGAGGCTAAAACACTCACCAGTAAAGAAGCCGCAGGCACGCTCATCGCCTGGATGGGGGAATAGCTGATTATTTTTGTGGCTTAGTCCATGTTCACGGTTTAGTCTGTGCTCAGCTGTGGTTACGGTCTTGTTTGTATCTGGATCCATCATGATCACAGAGCGGCTTGTCTGATGTCAGTGTTCTGTGAAATTGTTTATTTTAAAAGAAGCACATGAAGATCTCGCTGGGAGTATAGCCCAGCTCCTGGAGTTTCAGGACAGATTTTCTCTTGCTTAAAACCATGTGAGCTTTTCAGCAGCAAACCATGTAAAACACTTCTCCCTAGTAAACATAAAACAGATCAAAAAAGACTGAGAAGGAGATTTGTAAGCCCAAAGTCATAAAGTGAGGGAGAAGGAACTGGTTTCATCAAAGTAACAGCAACTTTCAATGGAGCAAACTGATAAAATCTCTCATCCTCATCACTCAAATTTGGGTAAATTTTTTAGACATCATCAGCACAAAATTTCAAAATTAGCCAAATAAATGTTCTTTATGCCAAGAAAAACTTGGCAGAAGTTTTAATAAGAGTCCTCAAATACCTGAGCTGGAAATACTTGCAAGGTGTGAGTTATGCAGAAACATATATTTAGATGTAGGCCCCTCTAAACTTTCCTGGCCCTTTTGAAAAACTATTAGGCCATAGAAGTCAGGAGGTATAAAAATATACTTGTGCTTTGAGTTGTTAAGGCTGATCATAGGGATTTATTCTATGTAAACAATCTTTAAAAAGAGAAGAATTACATGCTTAAGATGCTACCATTAAACTACTAGTAAGAATTAAAATGTAATAGTATCCTAATTTCAGATAATAAGAGAAACTTTAAATAAATTATCTACGGCATAGCTTAACTGATAAGGCATAACTTAAACGATCATTACTGGGGCTGCAATGGCCCATCAGAGTTGTCCTGCTTCTAGTCCAATGGGTCTTTCTATCTCATTATCAGTCACTGGATGTGGGCAGGGCCCAGAAGGGCATGACCTTGGGTGGGGTCAGCTCCCCTCAGCATGTCACCTCAGCAGCTGAGGCGATTGCTGAAGGGTCTGAGCTAAAGGCCGTCTGCTCACGATACTCCAGGGTCTGAGGTGATGAAGGAGACCCCAGGGCACAGCCCTGTCCATTGCAGTCCACTCCACACTGTTGGGATCCACTTGCTACACACACACAAGGAACAGCTCTTCCATGAACCTTGGGATCTTTCTTCCTGGGGGAAACTTGGGCAAGGAAATGAAATGGAAAGAACTATGGTCCCCATCACTGCGACTAACATGGTCTCCCGCCTCCATTATCCATGGTTGCTGCTCAATCGCTCAGTCATGTCTGACTCTTTGTGACCCCATGGATCGCAGCACGCCAGGCTTCCCTGTCCTTCACCATCTCCTGGAATTTGCTTAAACTCATATCCATTGAGTCGGTGATGCCATCTAACCATCTCATCTTCTGTCATCCCCTTCTCCTCCTGCCTTCAATCTTTCCCAGCATCAGGATCTTTTCCAATGAGTCAGCTCTTCGCATCAGGTGGCCAAAGTACTGGAGCTTCAGCTTCAGCATCAATCCTTCCAATGAACATTCAGGGTTGATTTCCTTTAAGATTGACTGGTTTTATCTCCTTGTAGTCCATGGTAGATTCCCTTTCTCTTTAGCTGACATCTCTGCTTGTCTCAGAGGCTTCCTGGTGATGTGATTCAGAAATTCATTCTCAAAAATCCCTAAAGCCCTGACCACAGGATCTTCTCAAGGCAGGATTAGTATCCTTGTCTATATTCCATGAAAACTGAGCCTGGAGGCACCTAGGTGGATCGCCTGAGTTTGCTCCAGTGGTACGGGAGGCTGTGAAACACCATGTTCAATCAGAGGACACATTGCCAAAGGAAGTGAAAGAGTCAGCCCATGACCATGAGCTTCACTGGTACTCAGCACGGTGCCTGGCACCAAGAAAGCTTTCATCATCCTCAGCGAAGATGTGAGGGAGGAAAAGGAGCCTACTTTTCAGATGAAATTGCTTGGCGGGGTGTGTGTGGGGGGTGGTGGTATTTCGTTTAAACCTGAAGCATAGTAGGTGCTCAATAAATATGATTAGAAAGAATTATGCATGTACATTTTGAAAAATAAGGAGTTTATAATCATTTACATTCTCCTTACTATCTCCAAACAACATAGGAGCAGCTGATCTCTCACCATGAAGGAAGATGCTTATATATTAAAGGATGCAGATTTTTTTTCTATTTCTATTATATTCCATATATATTTTATTTTTATATTTCTATTATATTAATCTTTTATATGGTTTCCAACCCTCCTGCATTTGCCATTCCAGTCTCCTATCTTTAGGCTGAAGAGGCTGATTACTATTTTTTCTGTATGTGTCACAAATGAAAAAAAACTGAAAAAAGTAATAGCATGGACCGCACGATTAGCTACTTTAGCTGAGGTGGCAGCTTAGACAAGTCTTTTCATCTGTGACCTCTGTTGTATATTAGGCAGGCTGCTGGATATCAGCTCCTTTTCATTCTTAGAATGACAGTTTTCTCATTAAATGAAAAGTGCATTTGTAGCAGTCACAGAAAAGACTCAGTGTCTGCCACTAGAGGGCGCCACAACCCAAGACTTGAGATGAGGTTGCCTCCAAGGCCCTGTCCCGCAGCTGCAGTGAGATACTGCATTGTATTACAACGCATCCCTTTTTGCTGTCGAGTGCTGCATTGAACTGCATCAAACTGTGTCATGTGAATTAGATTTATATGGTATTTAATTCCACTGCCTTAGAGAACGTCTTCTCTATTTGCTATTACATTTTAAAACTGATACCTATAATTCATGCCCATGATTGTCGTGTTCCTACAAAAACATTACCTGAAACCGAAGTGCAAAAAGCATAATTCATCTCAGGAAATCTTTATCAGACTCATTTAGAAAGAGGAGGCATGTTCTAGTTGAAAAGGCAGGGATGATGCCATCTATTTTGTGAACCTCTTCAGAGCCTTCCAAACATTGCTTGCAGACAGTAGCAACTCAAGAACATATTTCAATGAATTAGACATGGTTCTGTTCCGTGTATGCTTATCACGGTGAACCTGGGCAAACTATTTAATCCAAGATTTCTCAGAGTGGGTCCCCTGTTAGTTGAACCTGTCAGAAAACAGAAACAGGCTCATAGACCCAGAAAACAAACTTAGAGTTGCCCAAAAGGAAAGTGGGGGAGGGATAAATTATGAGTTTGAGATGAACAGAGACGTACAACATAGATATTCATATATATATAAGTCACTTTGTTGTACACCTGAAACTAGCACAGATTATAAATCAACTATACTGCAATAAAAAATATAAATAAGTTTTAAAAATAAGTTCTATGCAGGAAATAAAGCAAGCAAGAGGGATGGGCAGCGCCAGCATGGGGGTGGGAGTGCAATTTTAAGTGAGGAATCTCTATGGAGGTAACAATTCAGCAAAAACTCAAGATAAGCCATATGCACATTTCCTCTGGGGGGAATGTATGTCGGGATAAAGGAAACAGCAATTGCAAATACCTTCAGTGATCATCAGGAGGCCAGCATGGCTACAAAAAAAGAGTGTTGATTTTCCCTGGTATATAAATTTGCTCTAGTGATAAAGAATCCACCTGCTTATCAGGAGACATAAGATACTTGGGTTGGATCCCTGGATCGGGTGATCTCCCAGGGAAGGAAATGGCAATCTACCCCAGTATTCTTGCCTGGAGAACTCCATGGACAGAGGAGTCTGGTAGGCTACAGTCCACGGAGTCATAGTCGAAAATGACTGAGCATGTGCAGAAACAATACATTTGTCAAAGCTCATCCAATGTAACATGTAAGATTTGCACATTTCGTTATACCTTAAAAAAGGGAATAGCATTTGGTTTATACACAAGTAATGAACTCTAGTTAATCATGTTGATAATATGCACGCAGAGGTATTTAGGGGTGAACAAACTGATTTTTATAATTTATTTTAAATGGATCAAAACATAACATGATTAAGAATGAATAGATGGGTGGGTGGACAAATAAATATACCATTTTAAGAAGCAAGTATAATAAAGGGTTAACTGCTAAATCCATAGAGTGAGTACATAGATATTCACTGTAAAAGTCTCTCTACTTTAGTGTACATTTGAAATTTTTCATAACAAACTGATTGGTTCAGGTTTTCCTACCCCAGCAGTAGTTCCAATGGAGATTTTGCTCAAGGGTTTCTGTTCCAGTAAGTCTTGATTCTCTGTCTCTTCAACTTGGTGGAAGTGGTTTGACAGTGACCTCACTTCTCTTACAGACCTAAGAAGAGTCGCTGCATTTTCAGCTGATCAGCATTTTACTTGTTAGAACAGAGCGGGGATTTCCAAGCTCCTTCAGTTCAGTTCAGTCGCTCAGTCGTGTCCGACTCTTTGCAACCCCATGAATCGCAGCACACCAGGCCTCCCTGTCCATCACCAACTGCCAGAGTCCACCCAAACCCATGTCCATCGAGTAGGTGGTGCCATCCAGCCATCTCTTCCTCTGTCGTCCCCTTCTCCTCCTACCCCCAATCCCTCCCAGCATCAGGGTCTTTTCCAGTGAGTCAGCTCTTCGCATGAGGTGGCCAAAGTATTGGAGTTTCAGCTTCAACATCAGTACTTCCAATGAACACCCAGGACTGATCCCTTTTAGGATGGACTGGTTAGATCTCCTTGCAGTCCAAGGGACTCTTAAGAGTCTTCTCCAACACCACAGTTCAAAAGTGTCAATTCTTCAGTGCTCAGCTTTCTTCATAGTCCAACTCTCACATCCATACATGACCACTGGAAAAACCATAGCCTTGACTAGATGGACCTTTTTTGGTAAAGTAATGTCTCTGCTTTTTAATATGCTGTCTAGGTTGGTCATAACTTTCCTTCCAAGGAGTAAGTGTCTTTTAATTTCACAGCTGCAATCACCATCCGCAGTGATTTTGGAGCCCCCAAAATAAAGTCTGACACTGTTTCCACTGTTTCCCCATCTATTTCCCATGAAGTTTTCATTCCAATCCGAAAGAAAGGCGATGCCAAAGAATGCTCAAACTACCGCACAATTGCACTCATCTCACATGCTAGCAAAGCAATGCTCAAAATTCTCCAAGCCAGTCTTCAGCAATACGTGAACCGTGAACTTTCAGAAGTTCAAGCTGGTTTTAGAAAAGGCAGAGGAACCAGAGATCAAATTGTCAACATCTGCTGGATCATCGAAAAAGCAAGAGAGTTCCAGAAAAACATCTATTTCTGCTTTATTGACTATGCCAAAGCCTTGGAATGTGTGGATCACAATAAACTGTGGAAAATTCTGAAAGAGATGGGAATACCAGACCACCTGACCTGCCTCTTGAGAAACCTGTATGCATGTCAGGAAGCAACAGTTAGAACTGGACATGAAACAACAGACTGGTTCCAAATAGGAAAAGGAGTACGTCAAGGCTGTATATTGTCACCCTGCTTTTTTAACTTACATGCAGAGTACATCATGAGAAACGCTGGGCTGGAAGAAACAAAAGCTGGAATCAAGATTGCCAGGAGAAATATCAATAACCTCAGATATGCAGGTGACACCACCCTTATGGCAGAAAGTGAAGAGGAACTAAAAAGCCTCTTGATGACAGTGAAAGATGAGAGTGAAAAAGCTGGCTTAAAGCTCAACATTCAGAAAACTAAGATCATGGCATCTGATCCCAAGCTCCTTAATCATAGACAAAAACCAGAAGTCTCCGTTTTATTCCTTAGAGTTGTGACTGAGGCCATGAAGTGGAGGCATGGTGGTGGCAGCTGAAGGGCCAGCTTCATGGGGGGACTTTCTGAGGCCTTGGACATGGACGGGACACCTGGGGCCCGTGTCAGTGTGACTGAGAGCAGGAACCATCTCGTGCATCTGCTGACACATGGACCACTTTGGAGCCTCCACAGTGACAAAGTTGGAAACCTCAGGATGAAACCCTCAAGCTTCAATCTCTTCCAAAGCAACCCAGCAGCAGTGGAACAGGGGTGACCTCGGATGGTTGTAGATGGAGGTCATGGAGAAGAAAATGGAGGACTCGGTTGTGATCCCTAGAGAAATCTAGAAGCCCTGAGATGGGATTTTGCCAGGACTGAGTTCTGCTGCTGGGTCGGTAGAGAATAAATTACAGTGAACCATGGGGTTATATTTACCCCAGACTGTCCCACAGCTCACCCTCACGAGTGTCCACATCTCCCATGACTGAAGTTTCTGGGTTAAGACAAATGATTAGCGCAAAGAGGGTCAGGAACGCAGCAGATTTCAGTGGCAGAAAAGAAAATGTGTTGAAGTCTACAGTGTTAGCAAGCTCCACATAGGTCGGGTAGTAACATGCTGCTGCTGCTAAGTCGCTCCAGTCGTGTCCGACTCTGTGAGACCCCACAGATGGCAGTCCACCAGGCTCCTCTGTCCCTGGGATTCTCCAGGCAAGAATATTGGAGTGGGTTGCCGTTTCCTTCTCCAATGTATGCATGCATGCTAAGGCTCTTCAGCCACGTCCGACTCTGTGCGACCCCATGGACAGTAGCCCACCAGGCTTCTCTGTCCATGGGATTCTCTAGGCAAGAATACTGCAGTGCGTTGCCATTTCCTTCTCCAAGTAACACGTGTAGAAAGCAAAATTGGAAATGTGTGTCCTGGAAGTACAGCCTGAGTATCACTGAGCATGGGTGTCTGCAGACTCAAGTTCTCCAGCTTTATAAAAAAATGGCAAAGAAACCAGACTCAGAGTGAGAGGTTGGCAGGAATGAGTGTCCCCTCTGGCTATAAAATTGCAACAGAAATGTGAGTCTCTGAGGTTCAGGTTCCAGGAAGATGTACCAATAGGAGCCTAAACATCTGAACGCCAGCCTACTGCTTCTGATAACAACTGATATGGATTTAGAGTCGGGTGGATGGGTTAGTTAAACCCTGCTTGATCACTGGAGGCCTAGAAATACATGAGTCTCAGCCTACGACAGCTCAGCCTTCTGCAAGCAAAGGTGACCACAGGACCTTGGTCTGGATGCAGGAAGCTAAGCTGTACCCAGAATGAAGCGATGGGTTCTCTGCTCCCACCCCTGCTGTCTCTCTCTTTACCTTCTCCCCAGGCTTTAGTTTTGCTGGGCTGAGCATCACGGGATGGGGAAGTAAGACTGTTGCAGACTGCTGGACACACATGAAATTTAAAGGAGGAGGAGCTGCCCCCTAAATAACCCTCCCTCACTTATTTTTCCCTCATGCTCCTTAAGAAACAATACTAGTCCCTAGAAGGATAGTGTAGAAATGAAAACATTCTTCCCTTTGTCTATTGACCTTAATAGCTACAGTATTTGAAAACTCATTAAAATCAAAGCCTTTTTAACCATATGGTGCTGGTGGTGGTTTAGTCTCTAAGTCCTGTCCAACTCTTTTGTGAGCCTAGGACTGTAGCCTACAAGGCTACTCTGTCCATGGGATTTCTCAGGCAAGAATACTAGAGTGGGTTGCCATTTTCTTCTCCAGGAGATCTTCCTGACCTGGGGATTGAACCCTTGTCTCCTAGATTGGCAGGTGGATTCTTTACCAGTGAGCCACCAAAGAAGCTGGTATATAGGTATGCATGTGTCTATGTTTCTATGTTTGCTTTGCTGGTGGCTCAGATGATAAAGAATCTGCCTGCAATGAGGAAGAGCTGGGTTCGATCCCTGGGTCAGGAAGATCCCATGAAAAAGGACATGGCAACCCACTCCAGTATTCTTGTCTGGACAATCCCATGGACAGAGGAGCCTGGCGGTCTCAAAGAGTCGGACATGACTGAGTAACTAACACTTTCAATTTCACTTTGTGTCTATGTTGGAATGGGGAGGAGCAAAATTGGCAACTTCTTCAGGCATTAAAATAATAGCTAAAACTTACACATCTGCACACTCTGTGTGTTCTAAAGGCTTTGCACATTCACTCTGCTTACTCATTCAACCCTCGCAATAATCCTATGAGGTAGATATAACTATTTTCATCATTATCACCATCCCCCAGATAAGGAAACCAGGGCACAGAGAAGTCAAGAGTGGAGACAGGATTTGTATCCTATTAGTGTTACAGGCCCTGGGCCACAGGGGCTGTCATCCTGAGGTCCATTTAAAAGGCACTGGTTGGGTGAGTCTACCTAATTCTACAATTTGGTTCCACTGATACCGCTAATGAGATTGTTCTGTGGTGGGGTTTCCTTGTTCAGAATGTGCTTGCAGGAACACGGTGGAAGACTGGAACCTTTGCCTGTGGCATAGAACGGGACAGATTAAGGGAATGGAATGTCACATTTCAAGACATGTTTGGGGAAAATATTTAGAACATGGAGCTTCTTTGACCTCTTCCCTCCCTCCTTTCAACTTTGCCTTTCTGATATTCCTCTTCTCACTGACAGGCATCTTACGTAGCCCAAGACCACAAGAAAACACCCCACCTTCTCCCTAAACTACAGGTCTGCTTGGTAACCCAGGGACTGACATGCAATTGTCTGCTGGTGGCCCATCATCACGTTCAGCCATGTCTGACTCTTTTTCGACCCCAAGGAGTGTAGCCCACCAGGCTCCTCTGTCCATGGGACTTTCCAGGCAAGAATACTGGAGTGGATTGCCATTTCCTCCTCCAGAGGATCTTCCCAATCCAGGGATCAAAACTGCATCTCTTATGTCTCCTTCTTTGGCAGGGAGGTTGTTTACCACTATTGCCACCTGGGAAGCCCCCACCCACCCACAGTGGCAGGTGGATTCTTTACCACTGGGCCACCTGGAAAGCCCAGAATGTTAAAGGCATGGTTGATTTGACTTATGTGATTCAAGAAGTATCTTCCTTTTGCAGCAATTTTGTAATGATCATTGTAGCCAGCATCTAACTAGTAGCCACTGTTGATGGGCCAGTATCATATGTTCTCACTAATCGATAAGACAACCCTCCATAGTAATAGCTCCAGTTCACAGACAAGGAGACTGAGGCTTCTGCATTCTCCTTGACTGTCTTGACTCCAGAGACCTTTGGTTTCTCAGTCTTTTAATTTTCCCTGTTCCCTCCTGCCCCAGATCTTTTTGTACATGCTATTCTTTCTATCACACTCTTCTCCCAATCCCCTTCAAATCATAGTACAGTTTAGAACTTATCTAAGTTTGCAATTATGCACTTTGCTGTCATTTTAAAATAATGTCTGTGTCCCACCTGATACTCTGAAGTCCAAAAGAGTGGGAATTACAGGTGCTTTGCTCACCATCATATCATCAGAAACTGGTGCAGTACCAGGGTCATGGTAGGAGTTCAATAGCGTAGATCACACTAATTAGTTTGCCCAAACTGGCAAAGCTAAGAGTCAAACATAGTTCTGCCCTTGTGTACTGCCTTCCAGTGTATTCTTTACATTTTAATAAAAGAAATCAACCCTAAATTAATGACCTAACAAGATTGCCAAGGAAAAGGATCCTGGCAAACAACGGCACGACCACAATTGCAAAACATCAGCCTTGGGCTGAATGGCATTGCAAAGTCTTTCAACTTTTGAATTCTTGGAGACACCCCGTCCTTTCTACCTGTCTTTTGTGGTTACCTCTCCATCTGTATATCTAAGAATCTGTGGCTTTGGTTTGCACCACTCTTCTTAATCTTTCCTTGTTCCAGACAATTCAAGCTGCCTTCAGTCTGTCACTTGTAGATGTAGATACACACACACACACACACACACACACACACACACAGGCATATATGTTTGTGCTTTTGGAAAGAATTAAAATGATACTTGAGTCACATTGGAAAAGCCGAAACTTCAAACTAAGTTTCCTTCTAACTTTTTTCATTAGCCACAGTCTCCTTTCATTTTTCCTGTTGTAACTCCATCCTTCAGACACAAAATATAACTTCAGTCTTGGAAGCATCACTTTTGAGATTTTTGCCCTCTCCTGTTCAGCTCAGTTCTGTCACTCAGTCATGTCACTCAGTCTGTCACTCTTTGCAAACCCATGGACTGCAGCACGCCAGGCCTCCCTGTCCATCACCAACCCCTGGAGCTTGTTCAAACTCAAGTCTATCAAGTTGGTGATGCCATCCAACCATCTCATCCTCTGTCATCCCCTTCTCCTCCTGCCTTCAATCTTTCCCAGGATCAGGGTCTTTTCCAATAAGTCAGTTCCTCACATCAGGATTAGGGCAATGCAAATTAAAACCACAATGAGATACTACTATATATCTAACTGAATGGCTAAATTTAATAAGACTAACCATACTAATTGTTGGTGAATATGTAGAACAATTAGGATTCTCACATGGACAGAATGGGGGGCAGGATTACAAACAAACCAGAGGATACTTCTGAGGGTGATAGACGTGATCATTATCTTGAGCATGATGATGACTGCATAGTGGTATACATATATCAAAACTTATTAAATTGCATGTTTTAACTATGTGCAGATTATTATATATCAACTATACTCAATAAAACTCAATACATAATAAAAAAATCTAACTGTCCAAACTGGAAGTTAAAGAAATGTACTCAGAATATTCCCTTCCCTTAACTTCCACACTGCATATGAAAAGTAACATAAACTTCACCTATGAAATCCATATAGCTATGAAATTATCTGCATTGTCACTGTCTTCATCTGCAAAGATAAGAGGGTTGGTGGGAAATGTCTGAGGCCTGATAGGAGCTCCATAAACATTTGTTAAATAAGAAGATAAATCTTCATCAGAACCTGCAGCCATTCCAAGTAAACGTCCAAGCTAAGCTCACTGTGATCACTGTACAGATGCCATTTCAAAACAAGCAAAATTGTCTGAGTTGTAAGGAACAGACCAATACCTGTCTGTGAGTATGAGTGAGGGGCATTAAGAGGCAAGAGAGAAATGTGTGGGCGATGGAAATATTCTCTGTCTCGATTGCAGTGGTGGTTACAGGGTGCGTGCATTCATCAAAACTCAAAACTGTACACTTAAAATGGATGCACTTTTGTATAATGTATAAATTATACCTCAATAAAATTTATTTAACTAGTCCTTTAGATTTCTAGGTTTGTTAGACCAACAGAAAATAAAGCAACAAAACTACAGAATATCAGATGTCAAAAGCAAAGAATATGAAGCTGTGGAAAATAGAAAAGAAATACACAGCCTAAATGACAAAGATTCAGACATACTAATATTAATTCCAGATCAACATTCTATTCTAACTAATAAGCAGACCCTGATAGCTCAGTTGGTAAAGAATCCACCTGCAGGAGACCCTGGTACGATTCCTGGGTTGGGAAGATTAGCTGGAGAAGCAAAAGGCTACCCACTCCAGCATTCTGGCCTGGAGAATTCCATGGAGAATTCCTGGAGAATTCCATGGGGTCACAAAGAGTCAGACACAACTGAGCAACTTTCACTTTCACACAGAAAGTTCATAATAACGTTACTCAAGTGTTTAACCCAATTCTGTCAATATGCTGATTTATGTTATGTCACAAGAATTTACCCCAAGAAGGATCCTTTAAAGTGAACAGGATTTGCTCCACCAGCTGCATGTTGTGGCTGGAACAAACACAACTCAACTGTATCCTATTTTCTGAAATTGCAAAAGCATCTATGCTTAGAGTGTATGAGAGAGTTGTTGTTGTTTAGTCGCTAACTTGATCCAACTCTTTTGTGACCCCATGGACTGTAACCCCACCAGGTTCCTCTGTCCATGGGATTTCCCAGGCAAAAATACTGGAGTGGGTTGCCATTTCCTTTTCCAGGGGATCTTCCCCACCCAGGAAGTAAACCTGCATCTCCTACATTGGCAAAAGGATTCTTTACTGCTGAGCCACCAGGAAAGCTTAGAATGTATGACACAGCAGCTGGAGTTACTAAGGATGGGACAGAAAGCAATTGTGAGCCTTCTAAGAAAAACAGTAGTTAAAAATTCCTAACATTTTAAAGTCAGTCATTATGTATGACATATTTTAAATGAAAAACTAACAAAAAAAATAAACTTGCACTTTGTTACCCCCTCCCATTTATGACTACAAATTGCTAAATGTCATATTTAGAAATATACTCTCACATTCTATTGAGTTTCTTTATTTTTTGTAAACAATTATCAGTTTTCAAAAGCAGTACTGTTCAGCATACTGGAATCCCAGCTGAGCTATTTCAAATCCTGAAAGATGATGCTGTGAAAGTGCTGCACTCAATATGCCAGCAAATTTGGAAAAATGCAGCAGTGGCCACAGGACTGGAAAAGGTCAGTTTTCATTCCAATCCCTAAGAAAGGCAATGCCAAAGAATGCTCAAACTACCACACAGTTGCACTCATCTCACACGCTAGTAAAGTAAGGCTCAAAATTCTCAAAGCCAGGCTTCAGTAATATGTGAACCATGAACTTCCAGATGTTCAAGTTGGTTTTAGAAAAGACAGAGGAACCAGAGATCAAATTGTCAACATTTGTTGGATCATCGAAAAAGCAAGGGAGTTCCAGAAAAACATTTCTGCTTTATTGACTATGCCAAAGCCTTTGATTGTGTGGATCACAATAAACTATGGAAAACTCTGAAAGAGATGGGAATACCAGACCACCTGATCTGCTTCTTGAGAAACCTGTATGCAGGTCAGGAAGCAACAGTTAGAAATGGATGTGGAACAGACTGGTTCCAAATAGAGAAAGGAGTACATCAAGGCTGTGTATTGTCACCCTGCTTATTTAATTTACATGCAGAGTACATCATGAGAAACGCTGGGCTGGAAGAAGCACAAGCTGGAATCAAGATTGCCAGGATATCAATAACCTCAGATATGCAGATGACACCACCCTTATGGCAGAAAGTGAAGAGGAACTAAAGAGCCTCTTGATGAAAGTGAAAGAGGAGAGTGAAAAAACTGGCTTAAAGCTCAACATTCAGAAAACTAAGATCATGGCATCTGGCCCCATCACTTCATGGAAGATAGATGGGGAAACAGTGGAAACAGTGCCAGACTTTATTTTGGGGGTCTCCAGAATCACTGCAGATGGTGACTGCAGCCATGAAATTAGAAGACGCTTACTCCTTGGAAGGAAAGTTATGACCAACCTAGGCAGCGTATTAAAAAGCAGAGACATTACTTTGTCGACAAAGGTCCGTCTAGTCAAGGCTATGGATTTTCCAGTAGTCTTGTATGGATGTGAGAGTTGGACTATAAAGAAAGCTGAGTACCAAAGAATTGATGTTTTTGAACTGTGGTGTTGGAGAAGACTCTTGAGAGTCCCTTGAACTGTAAGGAGTTCCAACCAGTCCATCCTAAAGGAAATCAGTCCTGGGTGTTCATTGGAAGGACCAATGTTGAAGCAGAAATTCCAATACTTTGGCTACCTCATGCGAAGAGCTGACTCATTGAAAAAGACCCTGTTGCTGGGAAGGATTGGGGGCAGGAGGAGAAGAGGACGACAGAGGATGAGATGGCTGGATGGCATTACCGACTCTATGGACATGAGATTGGGTAAACTCTGGGAGGTGGTGATGGACAGGGAGGCCTGGCGTGCTGCAATTCATGGGGTCGCAAAGAGTCGGACATGACTGAGCAGCTGAACTGAACTGAACTGAAGTCAGGGATTACTCCAGCTCTGTTCTTACACCTCAAAATTGCTTTTGTTATTTGGGATATTTTGCTTTTCCATACAAATTTAAAAATTAATTTTTCTAGTTCTGTGAAAAATGTCATTGGTAGTTTGATAGAGATTTTATTGAATCCGTAGATTTCCTTAGCATTTTAGCAATGTTAATTCTTTCAGTCCATGTTGGTGAGGATGTGGAGAAAAGGAAACACTTGTACATTGTTGCTGGGAATATAATTTGGTGGATCCGCTGCGGATTATAGTACAGAAGTTTCTCAAAACACTAAAAATAGAACTACCATGTGTGCATGCTCAGTCACTTAAGTCACGTCCAACTCTTTGCAGCCCTATGGACTGTCGTCTTCCGGTCCTCTGTCCATGGGATTCTCCAGGCATGAACACTGGAGTGGGTTGCCATGTCCTTCTCCAGGGGATCTTCCCTGACCCAGGGATCAAATCCATATCTCTTGCATTGCAGGTGGATTCTTTACCCACTGAGCCACCTGGAAAGCCCAGAACTACCATGCATGCATGCCTGTTAAGTGACTTCAGTCATGTCCAACTCTTTGTGACCCTAAGCCCACCAGGCTCCTCTGTCCGTGGGATTCTTTACCCAGAACTACCATAAGATCCAGCAATTCCACTCCTAGGTATACATACAAAAAAAAAAAAAATACAAAAACTTGAAAAAATATATGCACTTCAATCTTCATATTAATAGAAGCATTATTTAAATTACCAAGATATGGAAGAAACCTTAAATATCTATCAACAGATGAAATGATAAAGAAAAGTGTGGTATATATACATGATAGAATATTACTCAGCCATAAAATGGAATAAAATTTTGCCATTTGCAACAGCATGGATGGACTTGGAGGGCATTATGCTAAGTGAAATACATCAGACCAAAAAAGACAAACACTGTGTGATATCATTCATATGTGGAATCTAAAAAATACAATAAACTAGTGAATATAACAAAATGAAGCAATTGCATATAGAGAATGCTTCTCTATATAGAAACAATCTATATAGAGAACAAACTAGTGGCTACTAGTAGAAGGAGGGGAAACACGGGGGTGGGGAATAGGAGGTACAAACCAGTGGGTCAAGGTTGTAGCGTACAACACAGGGACTATAGTCAATATTTTGAAATAACTATAAATGGAAAGTAACCTTTAAAAGTTGTATAAAAACTTTTAAATAAAGAATATACTTGTTACCAAAAAAAAAAAAAAAAAAAAAACCACTGTGCCTTTTATTTCTTAAAATCTATCAAACACCTTTATGCCCTTCGTTTCTTTCTGTCACTGAATTTTGAAAGTATGTGTGCTTTGAAATCTTTTTTCTTCTGTGTCAGAGACGACTGAATGGAGTCCATCTCAATGTTGAAGATCTTAGTTCCTTGAGGGCAGAGATTGTCTTATTTAACTTTGTAAGACCATCTCGGCACCTGCCTGATACAAAATAGTTTTTCTTTTTGCTTTTCTGTTTTTTAAAAAGAAGTACAGACTGCGTTTGGCAGAAATCAACACAATACTGTAAAGCAATTATACTTCGATTGAAAGTAAATAAATTTAGAAAAAAGAAAGACAAACTGCTACATGCAGTGCCTCATTCAGTTGTGTCTGGAGTCCTGAAAGTGTGACTACCTTACTTTCTCCTGCAAATGAACCTTGAGAGCTTATTGCGTATTTCCAGCAGGGAAGCACAGCAACTCATATACCCTTGACCAAAGAATGGTCCACCTATGTAGGGGAAGGTCATCCTCTTTGACCTAGAGGAGCAGGCAGTGCAGGAAGGACATTCATGGAGGTGTGAGGGAGGAAATTGACGCTGCCTAGCCAGCCAGATCAGTTAAATCAAACCTTGGGATCAATGGGGTGACAGATGTCCCATCCAGATTGATCTTACATCCTGGTAATTTTTCAAAATCTGACTAAGGTGAATGCCCTCCACTGGCCATTATACTACTTGAAAACAGTCCCTATTGACAACAAAAACTGCCTATACAGAGGAGAAAGCAAATGCACTAGGAATGGAACTTATTTCATTACTTCTCAATTACTATAATGTTTTTCATTGTTCAAATTGTAAAAGCAGTTGTGTGGCAATTATTCTCATGATTAGGACAAATCCTGCAGTCTGATTCAAAAGTCAATATAAGTACAAAACATACAGCAACTACAAAAAGGTGAGACTTTTTAAAAATTAAACAACTATATATAAGTTTTAAAATGACCTGTACATCAACAACAGCATTGATTTAATTAAAGCTTTAGGGGGATTTTAGAAGGGAATTTCTTCTCCCTCATCTTATTTTTTCAATATATTTTTCTTTGTTTTCATAAAAAAAAACAATTAAATGTTTCTTAATCTAAACAGGAAATGATGGTTTATTCTTCAAGTTCAAGATAAATGTTGGGATTTTCCCCTAAGAATTAATATTATAATTGTAAATTATTAAGATCTCTACAGCAAAATTGCCAAATGTAAAGTATATTTATTTTAGGCTTTACATATTGGAAAAGTAACTTTTCATGTTGTCTTGTTAACAACATGATGACTTGTGGCTTCCTTATTAAGGCAATTGCTAGTTAGGTTTTTATTGGGAATCCCTTCCTTGTTTGGAGCTAATCTACTTCCTTTTTCTAATTTCATTTAGTGCTTAACCTTGGCTTCCAGTGCAGCCTCGGAAACCTAACAAGGTATAAGGCTATGAAACAGACTGGTATGAGTGGCCCATAGCAACTGGCTCACAGTGTTAAAATCAGGCAATTTGTTGTTTTCTTCCTATTTTCTTTCAGTTGCAATCATCTCTAAATATCTTTCAGGAGTGTTTAAGTGAGATATAGAAATGATCCAATCTAATTATACCCACATCTCTTTCTTGATCCCTTTCTGTTCTATTTCTGTGGGTGATTGAATCCTGGCAGCAGAATTATATTAAGAACACATTGTGATCCTAGTATTTCTCGCACTTTTCAACTGTTAATATACTATTGTATACACATGTTCATGTATGTGTTCATTTGTGTATGTATGTGAGAAAACCACACCAGATATATCAGTCTATGCTCTAAAACAAACCACCCCAAAACTTAGTGGCTTAATACAATAGCTAATAATATAGCGCATAGTTCTGTGGGCTGGTAATTTGGGCCGGGCTCAGCTAGGTAGTTCTGCTTTTCTCAGTTGGACTTCATTATGGGTCTTCAGTCAACTTCAGGTTCGCTTAATGGCTCTGTTTTTAGACTGTCAGCTGGGGTAACAAAGGAACAGAGCAGGTCAAGGGTCTCGCGTCATCCTACAGGCTGGCCCAGACTTGTTCATATGGTTATTCAGGACTCCAAGAGCAATAAGAGGGTATGTCCCAGTGCACGACACATCTTCAAGCCTCTGCTTTTATCACTGGGAACTGACCCACTGACCAAAGCAAAGTCTTACGGCCAATGCCAGAACCAATGTAAGAAAGCCCTTCCAAGGGATTAAAAGAGGCAGGAACAAACCAATGCCCTAAAAGAAAGCACCAAACAAGAAAAATATGTAGTTTCATGATCCTTTATCCCCTAGACCGGAAAAGTCACTGATTGCTATTATGGATGGCATCACCAACTCAGTGAACATGAGTTTGAGCAAGCTCTGGGAGATGGTGAAGGTCAGGGAAGCCTGGCATGCTGCAGTCCATGGGGTCACAGAGTTGGACGCTGAACAACTGAACAACAGTCTGCTGGCCTGGGAGAAAAATATCACTTCAAACCAGGAAAAACTATGACCTATATTTATTTACTCAACTCATATTTATTGTTGTTTTTCAGTCACTAAGTCATATCAGACTCTTTGCAGTCCCACGGACTACAGCATGCCAGGCTCCCCTGTCCTTCACTGTCTCCCAGAGTTTGCTCAAATTCATGTCCATTGAGTTGGTGATGCTGTACAACCATCTCATCCTCTGCCGCTGCTTTCTCCTCTGACCTTCCATCTTTCCCAGCATCAGAGTCTTTCCAATGAGTCGACTCTTCACATCAGGTGGTCAAAGTATTGAAGCTTCAGCATCAGTGCTATGAATATTCAAGGTTGATTTTCTTTAGGATTGACTGGTTTTATCTCCTTGGAGTCCAAAGGACTCTCAAGAGTCCCCTCCAACACCACAGATTGACAGCATCAATTCTTCAGCGTTCAGCCTTCTTTATGGTCCAACTCCCATGTCCATACATGACTACTGGAAAAACCATAACTATGACTATTACAGACCTTTGTCTGCAAAGCAATGTCTCTGAGCTTTTTGTCATAGCTTTCCTTCCAAGGAGCAAGCCTCTTTTAATTTCATGGTAACTGCAAATGGTAACTCCATTTTGCATGGTAACTGCAAATGGTAATTCAATGGTAATTTCAAATCATCCACAGTGATTTGGAGCCCAGGAAAATAAAATCTATCACTGCTTCCACTTTTTCCCTTTCTATTCTCCATGAAGTGATGAGACCAGATGCCATGATCTTCATTTTTTTAACTTTCAGCTCAAGCCAGCTTTTCACTCTCCACTTTCACTTTCGTCAAGAGGCTCTTTAGTTCCTCTTCACTTTCTACCATTAGAGTGGTATCATCCACGTATCTGAGGTTGTTGATATTTCTCCCAGCAATCTTGATTCCAGCTTGTGCTTCATCCAGCCCAGCATTTCACATGATATACTCTGTATATAAATTAAATCAGCAGGGTGACAATATACAGCCTTATCGTACTCCTTTCCCAATTTGGAACCAGTCCGTTGTTCCAGTTCTGGTTCTAACTCTTACTTCTTGATCCGCACATGGGATTCTCAGGAGACAAGTAAGGTGGTCTGGTATTCCATCTCTTTAAGAATTTTCCACAGTTTGTTATGATCCACACAGTCAAAGGCTTTCAGTTCAGTTCAGTTGCTCAGTCACGTCCAACTCTTTGTGACCCCATCCATGGACTGCAGCATGCCAGGCCTCTCTGTCCATCACCAACTCCCAGATCTTGCTCAAACTCATGTCCATCGAGTCAGTGATGCCATCCATCTCATCCTCTGTCGTCCCCTTCTCTTCCTGTCTTCAATCTTTCCCAACATCAAGGTCTTTTCCAATGAGTCAGCTCTTCATATCAGGTGGCCAAAGTATTGGAGTTTCAGCTTCAACATCAGTCCTTCCAATGAACACCCAGGACTGATCTCCTTTAGGATGGACTGGTTGGATCTCCTTGCAGTCCAAGGGACTCTCAAGAGTGTTCTCCAACACCACAGTTCAAAAGCATCAATTCTTTGGCACTCAGCTTTCTTTATAGTCCATCTCTCACATCTATACCTGACTACTGGAGAAACCATAGCTTTGAGTAGACAGAACTTTGTTGGCAAAGTAATGTCTCTGTTTTTAATATGCTGTCTAGTTTGGTCATAGCTTTAGTGTAGGCAATGAGGCAGAAATAGATGTTTTTTCAGGAATTCCCTTGCTTTCTTTATGATCCAATGGCTGTTGGCAATTTGATCTCTGGTTCTTCTGCCTTTTCTAACCCCACCTTATACATTTGGAAGTTCTCAGTTCATGTACTGCTGAAGGCTAGCTTGAAGGATTTTAAGCATAAGCTTACTGCCATGTAAAGAGAGCACGATTCTATGGTAATTGGAACAATCTTTGGCATTGCCCTTCTTTGGGATTAGAATGAAACTGACCTTTTCCAGTCCCGTGACCACTGCTGAATTTTCCAAATTTGCTAACATATTGTTTCTTAAGCTTTTGTCATGGCCCTGGCATTGTTGTAGACACTAAGGACAGAACAGTGGATCTAGAAGTCAAGGTCCCTATTCTCTATGAGCTTATATCTTAATGAGGGGAGATATAAAATAAACAGGTCATCCAAAGCAATAAATACACATTCAATAATAAACAGAAAATAAAATTCATTCAGATAGTGATGATTTCCACTGATGCAACAAAACAGGTGACTCTCATAGAGAAAGACTGAAAGATTTATTTAAATAGAGTGGTCATGGGAAGCCTCTCTAAGAAGCAACATTTGAGAAAAAAAAAAATGCAAAGAAAGAAGCCGTGACAAGAGCAGAGCTTTCTTGGCAGAGACAATACCAAGTTCAAAGGCAATGATTCAGGAACTAGCTTAGTCTGTTCTGGGAACAAAAATCAAACTGGGACAGCAAAAAAGAGTCAGTACTAAGGGAGCAGAGAATTATAAGTTCAAAGACATAGGGAAGAGCAAGGTCACGTGGACCTTGGAGGTCATAGGAAGAAGCTCAGATCTAGATTTTATTCCAGATTTAGGGGACAACCAGCAGGAAAGTTTTCAGCAAGGAGATGAGACAGGACTGTTTTTGTCTTTTGTTTCTAGAAGATTACACTGGCTATAGGTGGAGAATGGACTACTGTGGAACAAGAGTGGAGACAGCTCTCTGCCTCACTTAGGAGATCATGTGTAGTATCTGAAAAAGAATCTAATCTGCTGCCTAATCTAAGGGGTAGGGGAGATGCAGAGACTAAGATATAACTTCAGGACTTGCTGGGAGGGGAAGGACAGAAAGAAAAGACTCGAGTGACTATTAAACATTTGGCCTAAAGAAATAGACTGATGGATACAGAGAAGAAACTAGTGGTTACTGGTGGGTAGAGGACAAGATGTAGGTGAGGGATTAAGAGGTACAAACTACAACCTATAAAATAAATAAGCTACAGGATGTATTATACAGCACAGGGAATATAGCCAATATTTTATAATAACTTTAGATATAGTATAATCTATAAAATTTAGATAGAGTATAATCTATAAAAATTTTAATCACTATGTTGTATAACTAAAATTAATATAATATTGTAAATTGACCCAATTAAATATATCAATAAGTAAATAAGTGAATAAATAAACAAAAGTTTGACCTGAGTAACCACGAAACTGCTAGTCACTATGCTAGGATTCAGGGATAAAATAGATCATAAGACATAGCTCTTCCCCTTCTGAAGTTTACAATCTATAACTATTTACTAAATGCTACTTGGTTAATAGCTAATAGTTTAAAAAATGAATTTAGATTTAAATATCACAATTGTTAACATCATAAAATCCAGATGGGTTGAAATGTTAAATTTAATAAACAATATCTAAATAAACTAGAAGAAAAAATATATATATACATACTTTAAGGATGGGAAAGCTTTTTAACACGGTTTGTGTGCTCAGACGATCAGTCATGTCCGATTGCGGCCCCATGGACTGTAACCTGCCAGACTCCTCTGTCCATGGAATTTTCCAGGCAAGAATACTGGAGTGTGTTGCCATTTCCTACTCATCTTCCCAACCCAGGGATGGAACCTCCATCTCTTGCATCTCCTGCATTGGAGGATTCTTTACCACTGGACCACCTGGGAAGCCCCTTTTAACACTGAAGTGTAAGCAATAAAGGAAAATATTAATAGACTGACTGTTTAAAATTTTAAACTTTTGTAAGTTAAAAATCTACCATAAAATTAAAATGCAAACAGTACTGGGAAATATAGCCATAGCATATTCGATAACATGTTGATGTGATTAATATAGAAAGAGATCTTAGAAATCAATACAGAAAAAATGACCAAAGAGAATAATAAACAAAAAGCAAAAGTACAGGGTCAGTCTAAAAATGGGTTCAATCTTACAGGTTATCAATAACATACATAGCTAAAATAGGATATGAATTTTTTTAAACCTTTCACTTTTATGTACTGTGTGTTAACTTGCTTTAGTTGTGTCTGACTCTTTGCGACCCTATGGACTGTAGCCTTCCAGGCTCCTCTGTCCATGCAATTCTCCAGGTAAGACTACTGGAGTGGGTTCCCATGCCCTTCTCCAGGGGAATCTTTCCAATCCAAGGATCGAATCTGCGTCTCTTAAGTCTCCTGTGTTGGCAGGTGGGTTCTTTACCACTAGCACCAACTGTGAAGTTCAAATTGGTAAATGTTTAAAAAATAAAAAAAAATCCAAAAGTTAGTTTTGGAGTATAAAATTGACACTTGAGAGAAATTCTTCAAAAATGTACATTACCTTTCATTTGGCAACTTCATTTTTTGAAATGTCTAAAAGGTATAATCATGGTTGTGTGTAACTACATACAAACATTTTCTACAGCATTATTTATACTAACATAAATTTCTCACAACAGAGATCTGATTAAATAAATAATGGTATATCATATGGTGTAATATAGGGCAGCTAGTTAAAAATCACATTGCAGAAAAAAAAAAACCTGACATGTGGTAAATTGTTTATAATATGTTCAATGTAGTAAAAGCAGACTATAAAACAATAAGTCAAGTGTAATAGCATTTTGGTAAATATCCGTAGAGAAAGTATATCAATAGTGACATTTACTAAATTGTTCTTGGTAACTATATTTTAGAGATGGAATTGTAAGTGATTTTTTTCTTCTACATGTCTGTGCTTTTCAAACTTTTCACATTGCATAAGTGAAATTATGGATTTTTATATTATAAAATAAAAATTTTGTATTTATAAAAGGTTAAGTACTCCAAAACAAAAAGAATCACTGAAACTAGCAAAAGGAAACCAATTGAAATCAGTCATTGGAGCAAAGTTTTCAAGGATGGTTGCAGATGAAAAAGACAAAACAAGATTTCTCTGATACTGATAATAAACCAATGTAGACAATAAGAGTGCAGCATGGATTTGGACAAAGATGTTCTGGAGCCTAGGATCTGTGGACACTGAAGTTCCTTTTAGTTGTCATTCAAAGGTCAGCCCATACCAGCAGTCAATCACACAAGAGGGTTTGTAGAGCCAGCATGGCCATCAAACCAAGATCCACAGGTAATACCAGGTCACACTGTCCTCATATATGAAGTTGTAGAAGCTTTCATTGTGATCCAATAAGCCCACATGCCTGATTCTGTGCAGCTTATTAAACTAGCCAAACAATGGCCAGTCTGATCATCCCTGGTCTCCACACACCAAAAGTTAACTAAATAAACTGTCTGATCTTTTGAACATAGAGAATCCTTGAAGTATTGACATTATATCAAACTTGTAACCTGCAAATCAGAGTAATGCTCAGTTAAATTGACATTTGCATATATAGGAAACCAGAAATCAACTCTGCCTTTGAACTCATTGTAGGAATTATATTCAATTCCTTTTGAGGTCTCTGAGGTTTATACTTGTAAAATAACCTTTTTTTCCCCCCATCATCAAAGTGCTTTACATGGGAAACAAATAAAGTATCAATGATACCAAAAAGTACATTTGTGGATATGTAAATGAAAGCATTATTTCCAGAGCATTTACTATGAGTGTCTCTAAGTCTTTGGTACCTTTTGGGGGGGAGGAGGAGTCTGATTTTATTAATTTAAATAAATATAAAAAGTTTTGGTATTTGGCAGTTTTCAAAGAGGGAGCTCTTTTTTTTTTTAATAATTTTATTTATTTATTTAAAATTTTATAATTTTGGCTGTGCTGGGTCTTCATTACTTCCCTGGTGGCTCAGATGGTAAGGAGTCTGCCTGCAATGTGGGAGACCTGGGTTAGATTCCTGGGTTGGTAAGATCCCCTGGAGAAGGAAATGGCAACCCAGTTCAGTATTTGTGCCAGGAAAATCCCATGGCCAGAGGAACTTGGCGGGCTGCAGTCCATGGGGTCTTCCTTGATGCGAAGGCTTTCTCTATTTGCAGGGAGCGGAGGCGACTCTCCAGTTGCACTGCGCCGGCTTTTTATTGTGATGGCTTCTCTCATTGTGGAGCACGGGCCCTAGGGCTCCTGGGCTTCAGGACTTTGTGACAAAGAGGCTCAGTAGCTGTGGCTCCCAGGCGCTTGAGCACAGGCTCCATAGTTGTGGTGCAGAGGCTTAGTCGTTCCCCAGCATGTTGGATCTTCTGGAATCAGAGATCAAAGTCACTTCTGCATTGACAGGGGAATCCTTTATCACTGAGCCACTCCCCTTTTTAACTGAGGTTCCTTTATCCACTCCTTTCTTTTTGAGATATAACTGACATTTTATTACATTTGCTTCAAGTGTATAAAATAATGATTCAGTATTTGCATATATTGTGAAATCATCACCATAATAAGTCTAGATAATTAGACTTGTGTCCTTTTTAAAATCAGAGGTATTGAGGGAAAGCAGCTTAAAAACAGAATTCTCTAGTTAGTGACCAAATTACTACTCATTTCCTCCTGTATGCTTTTACTACAGTAGTTTTCAAATTCAGATGTTCTTCTGTGAAGCTGATTTTAAAAGTACCTGCCACCTGCCCCAAACCTACTAGATCAAAGTCTGGAAGATGCTGAGACCCGAGGAGTCTAGCAAGATACAGAGGCGTCTCTGGTTCCCTAGGAAGTGTGAGAACCACTGCTCTGTGTGATTAGGTGCCTGTTCCGAAAGGAAGTGGCAATAAAAACAAGGGGTTATATTTTAGACATTTCTAATTAAAAGACACATTTTTTAAAAAAGAAAGACATGAATGATGACATTCTGTCCTCGTCGGTGTCATCTCTTAAAGACTGTTTCTGTACAGACCAGAGAGGAGAGACTAGAACGCGTCCAATTCAGAAGGTAAAGGCTCAACCAAATTCACTTGTCAATTTACCTGTCCTCAAGGTGTGTGGCAGGACACAGAGGCGTGTCCCGGTCAGCTGCTGCGAAGAAAGTCAACACTCCCAACATGCACTGAGGCGCAGGGAGGGGCTCCCTCCTAACCCTTTCCTGCGGCGGCGACGGGGAGCAATCATCCACAGCCTCTTGGGCTGGATGATCGTCGGAAGGGCCCTGCCAGGCGCAGAGGGGCCCTGCCGCCCTGCTCCCGCCCCTGGCTCCGACCTCGCCTCCACCTCCGGGACCGGTGAGCGAGCGCTGCCTCTCCGGCGATGATCAGAGTTTGTGGCTGAGCGCGGGAACAAACTCTCCGGGGCAGGTTCGGCTCCGCCACGAAGGGGAAAAGTCTCCTCCTATGCACACCGTAGTAGGTGAAAAATGGGAGTAGGGGGTGAAAAAAGCGCTCTAATCCACTCCCTGAGGTCCAGTTAAGGGCAAGTTGTTAGAAAGCAAAATCCATAGGCAGCCAGGTTTGAAGGTGTGCGTGTATCAGAGCCGCCTGAAACCCGGACATACTTTTGCTTTTGATATTTACAGAACACCCCTTTCTGATCAAGGTAAGCATGGGAGGGAGACGGGGCCGGGGACAGGGGAGGGCTTGAAGCTAAGTGTGGCCGCCAATCTCCCCTCACTTTTTAATAGGGAGTGAGCTCATGGTCTTTACCTGAAATTGTGATTTTTGCCAGGAAAAGATACTAGACTTTTGCAGGACTTACTGCTTCCTCTGAGTATCCTTAGGTTTGCAATGTTGCATTCAACCAGCGGACTCAGAAGGTCTTTTTAATTGAGGGTTCAGCTAAAGTTTTATTGTTTTCCACAAATCAAAAGAGACTTCTCTCCTACCAAAAAAAAAAAAAGTTAAAAAGGATTTCTGATACAATTTAGGACTGCACCAAACTTTGAAAGAATAATCATAATTAAATAGGAGTTCATGAGTTAAGGATCCAATTCTGAAGCAGGAGAGCTTTAGGTTCAAATCTTGCCTTTGTCACTTACTGGTTTGTCCCTTACTTAGCAAATGACTTAACTTAGTCAAGCCTCAATTCATCATCTATAAAATAGGCATCGTAAGAGGATGTTCCAAGAGGGCTTTGGTGGGAATTAAACACTGGGCAAGTCTTCAAAAATAGCTATAAATAATTAGCATTAAGAAACTAACAGCTCTGCCAAAGTGTCCATTCAAGCAGTGTGAGCTGAGCTGGTGAGACCAGACAGTATAAGGGTACTGGAGTTGAACGGCTTTCCAGTGAGTGAGTCCAGGATACATGAGCAGATGGCAAGTAGGCAAAGCATTACCTCTGAGAAACAATGAAATTATCTGGCTTCTTGCCACTTTTCAAATAGAGGTTGTGGTGGCCAGTTCAAACTTTTTGCTATGTCAGTCATTTTTATTTTGAAGAAGTCATACTTCTGTTAATCTGTTATTTCTGACTGGAGAAGGGAATGGCCACCACTCCAGTATTCTTGCCTGGAGAATTCCATGAACAGAGGAAACTCGTGGGCTCTGCAGTTCATGGGGTTGCAAAAAGTCAGACGTGACTGAGTGACTAACAATATTAGAAACTATAATTTTTAATAAGAGAGAAACACTCAATCCTATGTTGTGGAACCCATCAATTTTGAGGTTTATTTATAAAAGAGACTGCCCCTGAATAACGTTGATAAAATTATACCATATACTCCATGTTCTTATATTGTAGCACATATTGTATTGTTCACAGTAAAGTGACACAGACTTTTACTTGTGTATAGACAGGAAACATGAAACATAAAAAATTGATGCCTATATTTTGTTGGTCTTTACCACCTAAACTTAAATTACAAGGAAGTGAACTTACTTTATGAATTTTTATTTAAAGGGTATTTTTGTTATTAATAATATTGCTGATAGGTTTATTAATGTGGATAACTTTGAGGTAGGAATAAACTTAGTAGGCGTGACTAACAAAGTAATTCTATTGATGACATTTTATCTTTACTTTATTAATATAAAACATTTAAATATTTTGCAATTGATCTTAGATTAGTATTATCATTGTTTTAACGAATTCTGCCCTCAAATTGCAGAGTTGAAAATCTTCGCTGTATTTTTTTTTTTCTTGAGAGGGGAAAGTAACTTTTTTATCCAGTTTTATTGAGATATAGTTGACATTTAGCACTGTATAAGTTGTACAACACAGTAATTTAACTTAACATATTCATGAAATGCTCCATCATCTCGCATAGATATAAAATTAAAGAAATAGAAGGAAACTCTTTACTTGTGATGAGAACTCTTAAGATTTACTCTTTTAACAACTTTCGTATAGCTCAGTTGGTAAAGAATGCCTACAATGCAGGAGACCTCAGTTCGATTTCTGGGTAGGGAAGATCCCCTGGAGAAGGGAAATGCTACCCACTCCAGTATTCTGGCCTAGAGAATTCCATGGTCTCTATAGTTCGCAAAGAGTTGGACACGACTGAGCGACTTTCACTTTCATATACAACATACTTATTTATTTTATTTGTGGCTCTGATGGGTCTTTATTGCTATGTGGGCTTTTCTCTAGTAGCGGCAAGCAGAGGCTACTCCCTAGTTGTGTGCACAAGCTTCTCATTGTGGCAGCTTGTTTTGTTGCAACCCCGGGCTCTAGAGCACAGGCTCAATAGTTGTGGGCTTATTTGTTCAGAGGACTGTGGAATCTTCCTGGATCTGGGCTCAAACCCATAACTCCTGAGTTGGCAGGTGGATTCTTTACCACTAAGCCACCAGGGAAGCCCTACCAGCATTGATTAAATTTATCATGTTGCATATTACATCCCTAGTACTAAATTTATCTTATAATTGCAAGTTTTACCTTTTGATACTTTTATATGATTCCCTTCCGCACCCGCCCCCCTTTATAATTGGATATTGACTGGACAATTGGAAATAGAATTCTAAATCTAACTAAACTGAACTGTACCACATTACTGTCATCTGAGGTGTGATTGCATTTAGTGTAGTTTAACTAAAAACTTGCAAAATAATGCAATCTATTTAGAAAAAACTATAGTACCAGTGTTCACTAAACATTTTTCAAAAAAGAAATATGCCTTTATGCTAAATAAATATTTTTAGAATTTAAACAAGTCATTTGACTTTTTATTTCATAGTAAACATATATCTAAATAACAAACAGTAGCCCCAACTAAAACAAATCTATTAACCATATTTGAGATTAATTTATTTAGCCACATAAACAGGTATAAATCTTCCTAAAGTTTATTTTAGTATATAGATATATTTCTACTATTTCTAATGTCTATAAAATTTTGTGATAAACTATTAAATGTTTTGGTCAATCAGAAGAGAGAAATAACCAGCAGTGATTAAAACAAATTAACTTTTCTGATTACATTTAAAATAATATAACATATGTGTAATATATATGTAGCATGTAATTTAAGGTTTCATATTTGACACTTGTTTTAAATAAGAGGTATCCTATACTTTTCATTGAAATAGAAATCTAATGCTGTCAATTTACTTATGCAGACTCTTTGATCACAAGGCAGACAGGGAATTTAAGATTGTTAGAGATACATGGGCTTTATATAAAAGTTTAGATTTTTAAAAACAAGTAAAGGTCAATTGAAAGTACAACCTCTGCAAAAGAACTTCTTTTGAATGCTCTCCTTTTCACTAAAGTCTGGACTTAGAGAAGATTGGGATCTGTGGCAAAACTTAGTCTTTTAAAGACTATCAGGTATAGTGATTTCATCATTTCATAACATCATCTCAAGTACCGAATGAACCAATAGTACTGCCTTCAGTAGCTGAGCATGAAAGCGTCTCTTTCTTAAGGGATGAGGGTGTTATCTTAGTAGCAGAGGTGGTTGAAGGACATCTCCATCATCCTCCCGGAGCCTAGTAAATGGAGCTCAAGAGGAAAAAGGGATCATTCTTTTGCAGCCAAATAATGAGCAGGAAAAATGAACCATGATCCCTGTAAAGTCAACCTTAGAATTTCCTCTTGGAAACCTAGATGAAGCAGAGAATCTGGAGCTGGGTCATGGCACCTATTCCAGAAGATGTTGTCGGCAGACTGAGTATTTCCCTCCCAAACAGCGGTGGCAAGGTACTTTAAATCCTGAAGTGGCTTCAAACTAGTTCGCCTCTCCTACTGCTCCTGCTTTGCTCACCTCCCCGAGGGCACTCTGGGGAGAGTGGAGCACCCAGGGTTAGCGCCGTGTAAATGTGCACTCGCATACTAATGGCTTGGCACTTCAAATTAGATTCCACTGGGACTGATGGTGATGGGAGAGTCACATAAAAATCTGGTTGCTTGATCCACATTCTGTTTAGTCCTGTTTTAAAGACTATAACACATTTTTACTTGTATCTCTAAACAAACATTCCCTAACTGCAATCAGTATCACCTGATAAAGTGATAATATTTATAGTCTAATATTGAACTTTTACCATCTCTGCAAATGAAGCACATTCCTTAGAAAAAATATGGTGCCAAGTATTTCCCAGAACCCATATTTTTCTTGACTTTTTTCTGTTTTCTAAGAATTGGATAACAGTTAGAATTACAGATGTTTGGTTTCCTTGAAGTGATACAGTTGTATATGGCTCTGCTCTTCTGTACTATAAGGTTCCAGGTCAGAGTTTAGAGAAAACAGCTTTATTTTAGAGCTAAATATGTATTTGTAACTTTCCATTGTTTCTTCAGGCAAAAATAATGTTTAAAACAAAATCCTCCATGCATACAGCCTTTAGTATAATTTTACTTCATAACTGAAATACACACTTCCTATTCTAATGTGAAACTCTCTAGTCTTTTTTTTTTTTTTAATCAATTTTTATAATGTGTGTTCTGGAGTAAAAAATGGCAACCAGCTCCAGTATTCTTGCCTGGAAAATTCCATGAACAGAGCAGCCTGGGAGGCTACAGTCCATGGGGTCGCAAAGAGTTGGACACTACTAAGCATGCAGGCATGAATATGGTGTGTGTTATGTAAGATATGCTTCTCATATATGATTTAGAAAATATATATGAAATCAAAAAGGAAATAATTATCATTCATAATTTCACAGCTTTCAGTTTTACTGTTAATATTCTAGTACATCTCTCCATATACTGAATGACTTCTCAGGTGGCTCAACGGTAAAGTATCCACCTGCAATGCTAGAGACGCAAGTTCGGTCCCTGGGTCAGGAAGATTCCCCTGGAGAAGGGAATGGCAACACACTCCAGTATTCTTGCCTGGGAAGTCCCATGGACAGAGGAACCTGGCAGGCTACAGTCCATGGGGTTGCAAAGAGTCTAACACAACTTAGTGACTGAGCACGCACATCACATACTGAACATAGAGATCTTCATTTCTTTGTATTAATGTATGTTTTCTCTACATACTTGCATATATACATTCACTCTAGGAGTCAAAAATTAAAATAAGCCATCATCCTGTTCTAAAGGAAATTAGGTAAAATAAAATATGATTAGAGAGAGAAAGTGAAAGTAATTAGAAAGACTCAGATGTTTTGCTGTGAAAGTTCAAAGGAGAAATTCTCTTTGGCTGGAGGACCCAGGGAGTTAACACATGTATTTTTCTAGCTCATTGTAAAATTATGACTGCTCTGACATTTCCTGCACCCAATGGCCTCAGGAATCAGGGGCTGCAGATATAGATACAAATATAGGCCATGCTTCCTGGCTTAGCATGATAGCAGGCCCAGAGAAGGAACTCATGAAATATTTGTTGATATACGGAGGAGCGAACCAAGTTTTCCACTTTTAAACAAGTGACCATTTAATTAATCCATGCTTGAACCTGGGAAGGTACTTTAAATGACTGGTCCTTTTGAGTTTTATTTGGGCTTCACCTCACATCCTTTGGCCTCATTCTGGTAACTGGCCAGTCTAGGCAAGTCCACATCTATGCAGGATGCAGAGCGGGAAGAGGTAAACCACTTCAGATGTTCTCGGATGCTTCCCATCCTCAGCATTGCCCATATACGGGTGCTGACTTATCCTGCTTTCTCAGGGTCCTCATCCCTACTGCCTGCTCAGACTGATTCTATCTTCCCGATCTTCTCTCTTCCCTGTTGTGCCTCCAAGGTCTATTTTAGCCTTGACTGACCTAGTACTTCCAGGACTGTTTATTTCTCCAAGATTTAATTACTTGCCTATTTAATTCTATATTGAGTTGTACTCTCTGTGGACAAAATTTTAAAATAGATAGCCAAACATTGAATAAGTGATCTTATTTCCTACACAATCAAAGTCAATAAGCTCTGGCCCCAGGATGGGAGAGCCTGTAAGATTCTCTCTCGAAGTAAAACACTTAGATTTTTAACAACTACCTTCCTCCTCAAGTCATAGTTTGTGCTTAGTCGCACAGTTGTATCCAGCTGTTTTCGACCCCATGGACTGCAGCACAGCAGACTACTCTGCCCATGGGGATTCTCCAGGCAAGAATACTAGAGTGGGTTGTTGTGCCCTCCTCCAGGGGATATTCCCAACACAGTGTTCGAACCCAGGTCTCCCTCATTGCAGGCAAATCCTTTACTGTCTGAGCCACCAGGAAAGTCCAAAGTCATAGTTAATGTTCTACCAAAATAATTGTGAGCATTCAAAGTAAGATGCTTAGGCTTCTAGACCTGTAATTTTTCTTTTTTTTTTTTCATAAATCTTTTTGCTGATTTAATCATAATCTCTGGTTATCCTCCTCTTAAGCCTTTTGAGGAAACTAGCTCAGACCCTTAAACCTACCAAGTCTTTGTAATTTAGAGGATATTCACAAGGGCACTACCAGATTTTAATTTACGATATATCATGGCTAATGGGAATGGAAAGGGGAAACTGTTTGAATTCATAGATCTATTTCTCACTTTAGCAATTAATAATAAGCTGGGAGTTTTACCAAATCACCTCTTTACCTTTCAAGTATTTCAATTGTTTGATTATTTTGCTTAGGCAACTTTTGGATTCAGTCAATATTATTTCCTATTCAATTAGCTTATAATGCTTATCAAGAAAAATGTTACCCCGTTTTCATCTTCTTTCACAAATTTCATTCAACTGTCCTTCTTTCTAAGGTCAGGATAATGAAAGGACTTTTGAATTCCTTTTTGTTTGTTTTGAAATTTAATTACATCTTCTGAAGCTAGCTACAATTTGCTTCAGCATAGGTCATGAGTGACAATATAATTACATCTCAATTGTTTGCTATCTTCAATGATACTTTACCTAATGTTTTTATGAATACAAAGAGTGGGGACCAATCAGGAAGCCATTGCAATGATTCTTCAGCCCATCATTGTCAATTTGCCTTTGTACTTCAGTTCAGAATATTGCCCACTTCCAGTCCTACCTAAAATACCATATTAACTATGAGGTCAAGGTCAGTCCTTTGGATCACAGGTACAGCTTGACATTTAGTCAGTCACTCAATAAATATTATCTAAGTTATCTAAATAATTATCTAAATTATCTAAAGACAGTCAATGTAACTCAATAAAATCCTTTCAAATACTGATGCATTACCTAGATGAAAATATGGTAATTGGATTACCTAAAAGAAGGTATAAATAGAAAAGAGAGGATGGCTGAGGACAGACTATTGGAACAATGATCTGAATAATATGATAATGACTGAGAGTTACTTAGGGAAAGTCTCTGACAGAGACCAGCATGATGGGAAAGTCTGAGGTAAAGAACTCCAAGGAGGAAGAGCAGAAAGTTCAAATCCCTGAGGCAAGAATGAGCTAAGGGAGTGATTAAAAACCAGAAAGAAGGTCAGTGTAGATGAAATGTAATCAACGAGAGAAGTAATAAACAGAATGAATACTGAATTGATTGACAGGACCTTGAGCGTCATCATAAGGAGGTTCTATTTTACTCTAGCTCATTCTTGGAAGTCTTTATAAGGTTTTAATCATGAAATGACAAGATCTGATTTGCTTTTGAAAATTATCATCCTGGTTGCCATGTGGAGAATGGAATATGGGTCATGATGTGGGTTCAGGGAAACCAGTCTGAAGGCTGATGCAATAATCCAGGAGGAAGATGGTGGTGGGTTGGCTCAGAGTGGTTGCCCTGGAAGTGGAAGCTGTTGAGTTACCTGTTGGAGGTACCAATAGGACTTACTTTTGGATTGGAATCTGGTTATGAAGAGGAAAAAGTAAAACTTTTAGTTTTGGTGCCCTTAAGGTGGGTAGGAAAGAAATGTGGAAGAGGGAATTCTGGAGTATGGGAGAAAGTCAGTTGTTCTGGCTTGGCCATGTTGGCCTTGAGATGCCTTGGATGGACATCCAACTAGAGATTAATTTAGGTAGTAACATAAGTCTGGAGTCGGCAGAGAGGCTGGGCCAGAGCTGGATTAGGTTACCTGGAAGAAAGTGTAGATGGAGAGGAGAGGGTGTTCAAGGACAGTCTATTAGAACAAGCCAGCGTTTTGTGATCATATAAGGGAGGAGCCAGCAGAGGAGACTAAATAACTGAGACATGTGGGAGAGCCAGGAACTAAAGTAAGGTTGTGGTGGTTGCTGCTCTGTCTCAGAGTCTCCAAAAACAGTGTTTCAAAAAGAGGGAACAACCAACATTGTCAATTGCTACCGAAAGGCAGAGAAAATGAACCACTTGGCAAGATACAGGCGATGGAATGTGAAAGGAGAGCTACAGGAGAAGTAAAAGTATAGAAGTAAAAGAATACATTCTCAATAATGGTAAATAATTTGGATCCAGGAAGGAGAAGGTAGTGTTTGACTACTGGGAGGAGTGGCAAGTTGGGGAGGGGGGGAGGGTGGGATCTCACTAGGAAGCCCCAATTACTCTTTTTGTGGGTGATATAATGACAAAATCTAGGGGCAAAACTCAGGTTTTAGAAGCAAGAGCAAAGACTATACAACTAATCAGCCCAGACCAAATTTTGTGACTGACTAACTGGGATTTGTTGAGCTCAGGGAACATGCTGTGTTTCTGTCCCAAGGCAGCCT
Source organism: Cervus canadensis (assembly GCF_019320065.1). Classification (NCBI taxonomy): domain Eukaryota; kingdom Metazoa; phylum Chordata; class Mammalia; order Artiodactyla; family Cervidae; genus Cervus; species Cervus canadensis. The sequence continues at coordinate 25,641,511 of NC_057411.1, read as the reverse complement.
AAAATACCCTTGTAGCTTCTGACCTACACAGTTAATTTGCCAGGTTGGCTAAGGTTCTGTCTCTTTCAGCACAAGTCCTCCATGAAACCCCCTTCCAATGATGTGCTATGAAAGAGGGTGATGTTTCTAACTAGAGGAGCACCAGTCACAGGAGGACATGATTAGAAAATGAGATAAGGTATAAAACCATCATGGCAATACCAGTGGGAAGCAGAGAGTAACATCACAGCAGTATAGAAAACAGGCCATGGGGAGACTGATATGGTTCCTTCTGAGCAGGGACAAGAAGGAAGTAGAGATCTGAATTTGCAGAGATGAGGGAAAGGGGAATGGTGAGAAGAGATTGGATGACACGTGACTCCGTTAGACTACAAAGCCTGGTGTTAAAGAAAGTTTCAGTGTCGAGTTTGGAAAGGTAGGTTTCGGTGGAAATACAGAAAGCCTGAAAGTCAGGTTATGGGGCCTGAGCTGTATTTGCAAAGAATGAGGTCTCAGGAATATCTGATAGCAGGATGATGTGATGATCAAAATGGCAAAAGCATAAAGGGAAACTAGTCAAGCATTCAGCTTAGAGACCATTATAATATGCCTGGTGGGACATGCTCATAGCTTTCCAATAGATTATATAATTTCAAAGTAACAATATGTTCTAAGGGAAAATATGCATCAGGGATGAATTCTATGAAACCTCTTTTCTTCTTTTCCTTTTTTTTTTTTTTGACTGTAGTGTATGTGTTAGTTGCTCAGTGGTGTCCAACTCTTTGTGACTCGATAGACTGTAGCCCATCAGGCTCCTCTGTCCATGAAATTCTCCAGGCAAGAATACTGGAATGGGTTGCCATTCCCTTCTCCAGGGGATCTTCCCGACCCCAGGTTCGAACCTGGGTCTCCTGCATTGCAGGCAGATTCTTTACCATCTGAGCCACCAGGGAAGCTGTTCTCTTGGAAAAAGAAAACATGAAATGTCTTCCACACACTTTACCCCAGCCAGAATGACCTACTTTAGAATCACTTCCCCTTCTTTTTTAAAATTTAAGAAAAAAATGGAATTTTTCTCTCCAGCCTTTTTATTCTGGCTATAGCCCCTATGATTCTGTAGGCTTGATGCAATGGTAATTAAATATTCAATTTCTGAAAAAGGGAATGACTAGAAAATATTATATTGGAGAAGGAAATGGCAACCCACTCCAGTGTTCTTGCCTAGAGAATCCCAGGGACAGGGAAGCCTGGTGGGCTGCTATCTACGGGGTTGCACAGAGTTGGACAAGACTGAAGCGACTTAGCAGCAGCAGAAAATATTACACAAAATCTCTGGTCACACCCTAATGCCATTTATATGAAGACATAAAGGAGGTTATTATTCATACCTGACCACAGTTTCCAGAGCCTGAAGGAAATTTGAAGGAAGTTATGTCACACTTAACTAACCCCACGGGTCAGAGCTTGATATTGGCTGCCTGGCAACTTGAAACTGTGTTTGTGGAATGGGACAGGTTTCAGTCAGTTTGAATTCAATTGCTGGAATGAAAGGAATATGTTCTCTTGCACAATCATATCAAAGAGAATTCTTTCTAGAAATACTCCGAAAACAGACTTACCAAACTAGCTGACCCTTCTCTGCCTTGGGCCAGTTTTTGTAGTTTTTCCTTTTATATAGTTTTCATAGCTTGATAGTTTTCAGTTTGCACACCTCCAGACATTGCTCTAGAATTTCTTCTCTACTTTAACTAGCTTGTGTTCTTAGGTTGCCCCCCAAATTTCAATGATTGCAAAATGCCTCTTTTTGGATCAGAGAAGCGTTTGGGAATTTAACATCTTTTTAAAGAAAATAACACTCGGCTGCTATATAAACAGAACTTTAAAACTAGATCGATGTTTTCACAAGTCTCTAGAAATTTTACTTTAAAATATAACAACAAGATATTTGATTTTTTTTTTCAAAAATATTTGGAAATTTTGCTACAAAACCTAAAACCAAGAAGACGTCTGAAATATTATTTCAACCAGGCAGAATTCCTCAAGGAGCTTCTCTTTTTTTTCCCCTTTTTATACTTCTCAATAAAGCATAAGCTCTGCATCAGGAAACAGCTTCTTCAGACACCCTGAGCCCATCTGTGCATTTATGAAGACACGGAGCAGGAGGATGGCTTTTAAATCACTGAGACCTGGTAGCGTCAGAACTGTGGATAAATCGAAAAAATGAAGAAAATGCTTCTCATGTATTCCAAATCAACTACTAAAAATTCAGAGTAGGGTTCCTTACAATGGGAGTTATGCCAAATTTAGACATAGTGGTGGGTACATTCATTACTGGGAGCATAGCTAAGTACAGCCATCAACTGGAAAGTGAGTGTCAGCACAACTTTGATCCAGGATCTCACTTACACATTTGCAAATCATTAGCATTTACCGTGGGCCCACATTGTCACTTGTATGGCCCTTTGATGTCCAGCCCCCTGTTCCACCTTTCCCTCTTCCCATTTCTCTGTCACACAGTTTCTCAAATTGATCTCCAAGGGGAAATCTGTATGTCAAGCTAAGTGTTTTTGACTCATCTACTGTTTCCTCATAAGCCCTCTTTATCATCTTTCTTTAGTGGGTCAAAATAAAATTATATATTCCTCTTCCTTCACTGGTTACGCTGATGGCTCAGCTGGTAAAGAATCCGCCTGCAATGCGGGAGACCTGGGTTCAATCCCTGGGCTGGGAAGATCCCCTGGAGAAGGGAAAGGCTACCCACTCCAGTGTTCTGACCTGGAGAATTCCATGGACTGTACGGTCCGTGGGGTCACAAAGAGTCAGACACAATTGAGTGACTTTCACTTCACTTCACTTCCTTTACTAATATTTTCCATAGAGTAAATGAGGAATACATAATTTTCAATTTAAAATAAGAAATGGTTATCAAAAGAGGATAAAAATGGATTTTTCTCTCAAAAGCACATACTGAGTAATAAGAATGGAATGAAACACCTAAATATTTTAAAGCTTATATGGAGGTGGTGGAGAGGAATGGAAGGGACAGAAAAGACATGTTATTACTTGTTTCCAAAACAAATTATTCTGTGAAAAGTGGGTTTACAGGATGCTATTTAATACCCACTCAAAGTGAGTTGTAGTTAAAACTCTGAACTCTAAGTTTATTTTCTTAAAGTTGAAGATTTTGGAGAACATTTTACTTATCCTCAACATTAATTCCCTTAGATGTAGGAAAAAGAGAGCTTTGAAAAAAATCTTCAAATGGGCAAATTTGTAGAAAATCAACAATATTTAATCCATATAACCTTTTTGCAAACTTCAAAAACAATATTGGTGAAAAGGAAAAATAGGAAACAAACATATTCAGACCTTGCTTCAAATGATTTGTTCCACTACTTACTGTCTGAAATGGACATAATAATGCCCCTACCTTGCTAGGAAGGCCAGAGGAGTAAATGAGATACTACCTATCAAATGCTCACATACAGAGTGTGAGATTCAAAGCAGGCACATGGTAAAAAGTCTCTTTACTTCCCTCTCCAATCTAACCTTCATGCCCACATACACAAAACACTACTTAAAAACTCCCCCCAGAATATTTTTACACACTAGGGACACAACAAATCTCAATGTAAGCTAGAGACTAATTTATGAATGTATCCAGGAACATACCATTAATACTATTTTAATGTTCTAGGGTAGCCTCAGATGATCTCAGAAAGGGGCAGAAGAAGACTGTGATGGCTCACCAGTCCTCCTCTTGGATCTTTATCAATGAAAGGACATTCATTACTGGGTAACTATACACCTACAGCTATATGCCTTATATATTATTTTGGTCATCAGTCATTTGTGGGTTATACCTTATGTTTATTATGCATTATGTCATTCTAACCGTCATTTGAAAACTTCAGCTGTATTGAAAAAAACTGGAAAATGACATCATTACGTTTTCTAACTATTCTCATTTTCCTATAAAAAGAATCCAGTGATATATATATTGTAAAAATTATGTGAGGCCTTTGTAAAATATTTCAGAACATATGAGATAAACAGTGTCTAAATTTGGTTTTCCACAGGAATTATAATAAAGTCTAAATGTATATCAATAAAAAAGCATGACATATGATCCACAAGATCAATGATACGAATCATCAGTTGAGACCTTGAATAACAGATTAAGTAAGACTGCAAAGCCATAGCTTATCATGGAACAATCACTCTATTTCATAAGTAGTGGTCTAATTTCACCAAAAGCTAAATTTCTATGTTAATAGTTGGCACAGTTCTCAGGAGCAGCATTCAGTAAAAGATCTAAGACTCATCATAAATGATGTATCAAAGAATTAGCCCACAGGCCTGAACCAAACTTTCCTGTCCTGTCCTGTCCTTCCCTTCCTTGCTCTTCAGGACACACTTCATTTTTTACTGTTTCTCTCTTGATATTAGGTTATGTAATAGACGACCAGTAGCTATAGTTATTTTCTTATACATAGCAAATAATGTATATCATGTTAGTGTAGATATAATAGAGCAGGGATTTGAAAAGTTTAAGAGTAAAGATAAAAATGAACCTGGCTGAGCTAAAGCAGAAGCTGAATAAGAGAAAGACACTAAGGTAAGGAGAAAAAAAAAAAGTGGCCCTGAAACATGACTCATGTCTTACAGGGAAGAGAAACAAAGCCAAATAAATAAATGATCAAGTAGTATAGATGATGCAGGACTGCACAATGGGAAAGCAAAGAGAACAAATGTGGTCAAGATGGAATCGAAGCCACAGGTGGAGGATGAGCAAGAAATGTGCGAAATGGGAAGAAGGCAGAACGCAAAAGATAGAGAATTCACTCATTCATTCCTCAGATACTAGTTAACTGCTCCCTGTTGGATAGGTACTCTTGTGGGCCCTGAGAGTTCAGGAATGAATGAAATAAACCCTTACCCTCATGGGCGTGCTGTCTGTCAGTCGTGTCCAACTCTTTGCGACCCCATTGTCTATAGCCCACCAAGCTCCTCCATCCACAGGACTCACCAGGCAAGAATACTGGAGTGGGGTGCAATTCCTCCTCCAGGGGATCTTCCCAACCCAGCAATCAAATCTGCATCTCCTGCAGTGTCAGCTAGTCAGTCAGTTCTGTCGCTCAGTCATGTCCGACTCTGTTTCACCCTGTGGACTGCAGCACGCCAGGCCTCCCTGTCCATCACCAACTCCTGGAGCTTATTCAAACTCAAGTCCATCGAGTCAGTGATGCCATCCAACCCTCTCATATTCTGTCATGCTCTTCTCCTCCTGCCTTCCATCTTTCCCAGCATCAGGGTCCTTTCCAATGAGTCAGTTCTTTGCATCAGGTGGCCAAAGTATTGGAGTTTCAGCTTCAGCAACAGTCCTTCCAATGAATATTCAGGACTGATTTCCTTTAAGATGGACTGGTTAGATCTCCTTGCAGTCCAAGGGACTCTCAAGAGTCTTCTCCAACACCACAGTTCAAAAGCATCAATTCTTTGGTGCTCAGCTTTCTTTATAGTACAACTCTCACATCCATACATGACAACTGGAAAAACCATAGCTTTGACTGGATGGACCTTTGTTGGAAAAGTAAAATCTCTGCTTTTATTAATGTCTCAGCATATTAATGCTATCTAAGTTGGTCAAAGCTTTTCTTCCAAGGAACAAGGGTCTTTAATTTCACAGCTGCAGTCACTACCTGCAGTGATTTTGGAGGCCAAGAAAATAAAGTCTATCACTGTTTCCACTGTTTCCCCATCTATTTGCCATGAAGTGATGGGACCAGATGCCATGATCTTAGTTATCTGAATGTTGAGCTTTAAGCCAACTTTTTCACTCTCCTCTTTCACTTTCATCAAGAGACTCTTTATTTCTTCTTCTCTTTCTACCATAAGGGTGGTGTCATCTGCATATCTGAGGTTATTAATATTTCTCCGGCAATCTTGATTCCAGCTTGTGCTTCTTCCAGCTCAGCGTTTCTCATGATGTACTCTGCATATAAGTTAAATAAGCAGGGTGACAACATATAGCCTTGACATACTCCTTTCCCTATTTGGAACCAGTCTGTTGTTCCATATCCGATTATAACTGTTGCTTCCTGACCTGCATACAGATTTCTCAGGAGGCAGGTCAGGTGGTTGGGTATCTCTTTAAGAATTTTCCACAGTTTGTTGTGATCCACACGGTCAAAGGCTTTGGCATAGTCAGTAAAGCAGAAATAAATGTTTTTCTGAAACTCTCTTGCTTTTTCTATGATCCAATGTATGTTGGCAATTTGATCTCTGGTTCCTCTGCCTTTTCTAAATCCAGCTTGAACATCTACAAGTTCATGGTTCACGTACTTTTGAAGCCTGGCTTGGAGAATTTTGAGCATTACTTTATTAGCGTGTGAGATGAGTGCAATTGTGCGGTAGTCTGAGCATTCCCTGGCATTGCCTTTCTTTGGGATTGGAATGAATATTGACTTTTTACAGTCCCGTGGCCACTGCTGAGTTTTCCAAATTTGTTGGCATAATTGAGTGCAGCACTTTCACAGCATCATCTTTTAGGATTTGAAATAGCTCAACTGGAATTCTATCACCTTCACTAGCTTTGTCCATAGTAATGCTTCCTAAGTCCCACATTACTTCACATTCCAGGATGTCTGGCTCTAGGTGAGTGATCACACCATCATGATTATCTGGGTCATGAAGATCTGTTTTGTATACTTCTTCTCTGTATTCTTGCCACCTCTTCTTAGTATCTTCTGCTTCTGTTAGGTCCATACCATTTCTGTCCATTATTCAGCCCATCTTTGCATCAATATTCCCTTGGTATCTGTAATTTTCTTGAAGAGATCTCTAGTCTTTCCCATCTATTGTTTTCCTCTATTTCTTTGCACTGATCACTGAGGATGGCTTTCTTATCTCTCCTTGCTATTCTTTGGAACTCTGCATTCAAATGGGAATATCTTTCCTTTTCTCCTTTGCCTTTAGCTTCTGTTCTTTTCATAGCTATTTGTAAGGCCTCTTCAGACAACCATTTTGTCTTTTTGCATTTCTTTTTCTTGGGAATAGTCTTGATCCCTGCCTCCTATACAATTTCACAAATCTCCCTCCATAGTTCTTCAGGTACTCTGTCTATCAGATCTAACCCCTTGAATCTATTTCTCACTTCCACTGTATAATCATAAGGGATTTGATTTAGGTCATACCTGAATGGTCTAGTGTTTTTCCCTACTTTCTTCAATTTCAGTCTGAATTTGGCAATAAGGAGTTCATGATCTGAGCCATAGTCAGCTCCTGGTCTGGTTTTTGCTGACTGTATAGAGCTTCTCCATCTTTGGCTGCAAAGAATATAATCAATCTGATTTCGGTGTCTACCATCTGGTGATGTCCATGTGTAGAGTCTTCTCTTGTGTTGTCAGAAGAGGGTGTTTGCTATGACGAGTGCATTCTCTCGGTAAAACTCTGTTAGCCTTTGCCCTGCTTCATTCTGTACCCCAAGGCCAAATTTGCCTGTTACTCCAGGTGTTGCTTGACTTCCTACTTTTGCATTCCAGTCCCCTGTAATGAAAAAGACATCTTTTTTGGATGTTAGTTCTAGAAGGTCTTGTGGGTCTTCATAGAACAGTTCAGCTTCTTCAGCATTACTGGTTGGGGCATAGACTTGGATTACTGTGATATTGAATTGTTGGCCTTGAAAATGAACAGAGATCATCCTGTCGTTTTTGAGATTGTATCCAAGTACTTCATTTCGGACTCCTTTGTTGACTATGCTGGCTACTCTATTTCTTCTAAAGCATTCTTGCCCACTGTAGTAGATATAATGGTCATCTCAGTTAAATTCACCCATTCCAGTCCATTTTAGTTCACTGATTCCTAAAATGTCGATATTCACTCTTGCCATCTCCTGTTTGACCACTTCCAATTTGCCTTGATTCATGGACCTAATATTCCAGGTTCCTATGCAATATTGCTCTTTATAGCATTGGACTTTTCTTCCCTCACTAGTCACATTCACAACTGGGTGTTGTTTTTGCTTTGGCTCCATCTGTTCATTCTTTCTGGAGTTATTTCTCCACTGATCTCCAGGAGCATATTGGGCACGTACCGACCTGGGGAGTTCATCTTTCTGTGTCCTATCTTTTTGCCTTTTCATACTGTTCACAGGGTTCTGAAGGCAAGAATACTGAAGTGGTCTGCCATTCCCTTCTCCAGTGGACCACATTTTGTCAGAACTCTCTGCCATGACCCGTCCATCTTGGGTGGCCTTACACAGCATGGCTCATAGTTTCATTGAGTTAGACAAGGCTGTGGTCCATGTGGTCAGATTGGTTAGTTTTCTGTGATTGCAGTGTCAGGAAGGTTATTTACTGCTTGCACCACCTGGGAAGCCCCTACCCTCATGGGGCTGAATCCTAAAAAGGGGAAACAGTATGTAGGATGAGTATTAAACAACGTGCACTATGAGATGCTGAAAGATATGAAGAATAAAAATAAAGCTGGAAATGGAGTAATGATCACTGGGGGTGGAGATCAGTGAGTTATGATTTCATATACGATGGCCAGGAAAGGCCTCAGGGAGGAGGTAGTCTTGGGAGAAAAGCCTGAAGGAGGTGAGTGAATAAGCTGTGTTGGTATCTAGCCGGGAGGCTTCCAGGAAAGGGGATGCTAACTTCACAGCCCTGAGGCAGTTACATGCCTGTAAGAGTGGAGGAAGCCAGTGTGGAAAGTGAAATAGGAAGACAGTAGGGGAAGGTGAGGTCAGAGATACAATGGGGCCAGAATATGTAGGGCCTCATAGGCCATTGAGACTTTGTCTTTCCCACTTAAAAGATGAGAAACCATTGAAGAATATTGAGTACATGAGTTTCTGGATCAGTCTGGTTGCTCTGTTGAGGACAGACCAAAGAGGAGACTAGAATAGGAGCAGAGAAACTATTGAGAAACTTGGAGTCCAGAGTAGAGACGATGGTGGCTTGGACCAAGGTGACAGTCAGATTCTAGGTATATTTTGAAGGGAAGGACAACAGAAAATCCTGAAGGATTAGATGTGGGGTATGAGAATAATTAAGGGTGATACCAAGGATTGGGTCTAGAAGGATGGAGTGAACACTTTCGGACATTATAAAGACTACAAGAGGACCACGTTTGGGGTAGAAGATCAGGAGTTCAGTCCTAAACATGTTACTTTTGAGAATTACTAATATCGCCAAGGGAATAAGTATGAACAGAGAAGATTCAAGGTCCAAGAGTAGAAAAGAGCGAAATGAAGTAGGAAAAGTAGAAAACAAGAAGGCAAGGCGTGGGATGAAAAGTGGGCAGAAGAAATGTGGGCACAGGATGGAGAGGAGGAACAGTGATATAGTGGGTATGTATATAAAGCACCACTTAGGGATGTCAACGTAGCTAACATTTTGATGGAGACACAAGAAGGAAGTTGAGGAAATGGGAAATTGAAATGAAAGACAAATTAATCTTTAAAATAAGTGCAGATGACTGATAATGAAACTGAGAGAAGGTAACATCTGTATAAAAACAAAGGTAAGAGAGACAGAACGATCTTAGAGAGAAGTAAGATGGACATTGTTAAAAGTACCTGAAAGATGATAGTTTGGGGAGAGAAAAGGGTGATAAAAGGATGTGAGTGATCTGCAGGAGAAGCAGGAAGCAAATGAGATTCAAGACAGAGAGATGATGGAGAAGATGGGAGATGCTGTGAATAAAAGGGAAGAAGAAGAGGGTGGGCAGAACAGGGTAAGAGCCCCTGACAGCCCCAAGAAAGCCCCCCTACAACATGTGCCTCTTCCCCGCAAAATTACAGAAGCAACAAAGGTGTCTCCAAAGACATAGCCCTGGTCTACACCGCTGTTTCTTTGTGCATAAATGCCTTCCATGCAGCGTAAGTTTAACGAACCAGGAAAACACATTTACCACACCAGGAGAGAAGTTTCAGGAAGAGACGTTACACAGCATAAGAGAAGAATGTAGAAACCCATGTATTTATCTTCCTGTTATTCAACCCTGCCTAACTCAGCTTACTCTGTGAAATCCTGATTTTTTACCCCCCAACCAAGTCAGTTCAGTTCAGTTCAGTTCAGTCACTCAGTCGTGTCCGACTCTTTGCGACCCCATGAACCGCAGCACGCCAGGCCTCCCTGTCCATCACCAACTCCCGGAGTTTACTCAAACTCATGCCCATCGAGTCGGTGATGCCATCCAGCCATCTCATCCTCTGTCGTCCCCTTCTCCTCCTGCCCCCAATCCCTCCCAGCATCAGGGTCTTTTTCAATGAGTCAACTCTTCCCATGAGGTGGCCAAAGTACTGGAGTTTCAGCTTCAGCATCAGTCCTTCCAATGAACACCCAGGACTGATCTCCTTTAGGATGGACTGGTTGGATCTTCTTGCTGTCCAAGGGACTCTTAAGAGTCTTCTCCAACACCATAGTTCAAAAGCATCCAATCAAGTCAGGGCATTACTAAACCACACCTGGGGCCACCTCTCAGTCTGAAACTACAATAATTTTCTTTTCATTTTCTTCAGCTATACATATGCTCTTCAACTCCTGAATTCCCAAGGAAGCAAGGTCCTTTCTCACTCACAGCTTTAGATTTACCCTTGTTGTTTAGTTGCTAACTCATCCAACTCTTTTGCGACCCCATGAACTGTAGCCCACTAGGCTCCTCTGTCCATGGAATTTCCCGGGCAAGAATACTAGAATGGGTTGCCATTTCCTTCTCCAGGGGATCTTCCCGACCCAGGGATTGAACCTACATCTGCATTGCAGGTAGATACTTTACCACTGAGTCACTAGGGAAGCCCAGAATCCTTGTCATAAGATTAAAATACTCTCTAAACAGGCACCACCTAACCCAAATAGCAATCCAAAGTCCCCTTCTGCATTCACTGGCATCTCTTTGAACTTGGACCTCTCTTCCTCTACAAAACCTCAAGACAAATGTCATGGAGAAGCCCTAGTGCCCTCCCTAATTCATGTCTGCTCCGAGGGGCAGTCCTGTTCTTCCCAGGACTTGCTGGGAAGTCCTGCTATTTGCACACATGTGTTTTTCTTTATTCTCAGCCTTGAATCATCTGTTTCTCTAGAACAGCTTCCTTCCACCTTCATGAAACTCTTTGTTCTGTTTTAAACTGACGAATGTCAATCTCATTTGTATCTTAATGATAACTTCTCCTCCTGGACATCATGTTCCTTTTATTCATCTGTCTAATCACCATATGAATATCAAGAATTTCACTGAAATTAACACCTATTCCTTACCCTGGTGGTCACCAGGTCAACTTTTGGTTCCTTTGTAATATTTTAGTTTCCCAGTCTCAGTTCCTTACTTTTTTCATGAAATCCTCCCTGAACTGCATTAAGACTTTAATTAGCCCATTAATTACTTGTGTATTTGTTCTTTTAAAATATTTCCTGATTATGGAAGTATAATTATTTTATAAATTATTGTTTTTATATATTTATTTCATAAACTGAGAAAATATAGAAACATAGACTGAAAGGATAAAAATTATCCATAATTTTACTACTCAAAAAAAAAAGTAGTTTAATTTTGTTATGTTCCTCATCTGCTAAGGATTCTATTTTATACAGTTGAGATTATACTGTATCTTGTTTTACACACCTGGCATTATCAATATTTCCCCATACAATTAAAATAATCTTCCTGGAGATGATTTTAATGACATTAAATCACTCAACAGCATATAATATGTCATAATATAATCATTCCTTTAATTTTGACCCTCAAGATGACTCCAATATTTTGAACACACTAGGACTAGTTCACAAAGAAGTAGAATTACTGAATCAAAGTATACAAGTAAATCTAATATTATTGTTACAGATTAGCTTTCTAAAAATGCTTGATGAGCCTTTTCTCCCACCAACAGCTTAAGGCTTCCTGGCTTGTCTCATAATAGATGCTTGGTTTCCCAAGGTAGAATGTAAACCCTTTGAAGATAAGACCTAGTATCTTTTGCATCCTCTCTCCCAAGGTGAGATACCTAGATGACTTTGATACATGAGATGATTTTAGGTTAAACATAAATAATTGGTTTTTATTTAAACACTTATGGAAAATATTAGAAAAATATAATTAGCACATGATGTCTTTGATTCCACAAACATTATTTCTCAGGACAAATAAAAGCTTACTTAAAGGAAGAATCAACTAAGCAACTTAGTTGGGTGTCAGTCACTCACAACCACAGAGTTCTAACAATAAAAAATACCTATCCTGAAGCACATGCTTTCAGAACACTCTCACTTTATAATGTATTAAATTTTTAAATTTTATTCTTCAAATAAGACTGAACATTTAAGAGGAAAGGGCGGTCCTTCATATATAATTCTGAAAGTATGAATTCAATAAATAATACATGATTGTTGAGTAAATATGTAAAAAAAAGTCAACTAGAAAAATATTAAGTGACCACAGATGATACTTGGGAGTTGGTCAAACTCATAAAAGCAGTCCATGAGTAATTATTTGGAACAGCACAGCCGTAGCCCTCAGCCAGAATGGAGCAATCACTTTCCCACAAAAGTAGCCTTAAAGTCAGCATTTTGTAATTTTTTTAATCTCTGAAAATACTTTTATAAATACATTCTAATAATTTGGAATATAAGAGAAAAAGAAAACTAACTGTATTTGAGACCTTATATGTACTCCCATTTTATAATTGGCCTATAACCAAGTATGACCTTCTTATGTGGCTGAGTGGTAAAGAATCCACCAGGTAATGCAGGAGACACAAGAGACTCAGGTTTGATCCCTGGGTCAGGAAGACCCCCTGGAGTGGGGAATGGCAACCTGCTCCCGTGTCACTGCCCTGGAAAATTTCATGGACAGAGGAGCCTGGTGAGCTACAATCCAGGGGGTTGCAAAAAGTCGGACACGACTGAGCGACTAAGCACCGGTCATGATGAAATATGTCACAATGAAACCACATATTTGGGGGCGGATATTTCTGGAGAAGTGTCTGGATTTCTAGTGACCCTTATTTGCATCGTATTTGAAATTGACTAAATTAGAGACTTGCAGTTTATCTTCTATAGGCTAGAGCCCCTTTCAGGCCCTAGTATCTGCGTATTATTGGCATTCTAGATGGTAAAGTAACATGGCCTTTACACAAATGCCAGACGAGAAAATAGTGTTTCTTAAAATGTAGTCATGGAAAAAAAAAAAATGTAGTCATGGGCTACCTGCCTCCTGATTAAGATATTTGTTAACAGTGCAAATGTTGTGTCCATCCCAGTGTTAATCAGGTGACTTTGATGCAGTACTAAAGTCTAGAAACTACTGCTTAGAAGAGGAAAGGATTAAAGTTTGAGAATTTCTGGCCACCTGAAATAAATTTCTGGAATTCAGGAAAATCTTTACAAAATAGTCACCAGAAATTATAGTGATACGACTGATTACCTACAACATCCAACTTGTCATCGACCTGACAAACACCTCCATTCATTCATTCACTTAAGTAGTTATTCAGGTCCCACTCTGCAACAGGCATTGTTCTGGTAAACAAGGCAGGGATCACCAACTTATTAAGGGATGTTTATTTTCATGCAGAGAAATACATGAAAATGATGAAGACTAATAGAAAAAAAAAGTCCTTAATGAAAATCTTGCTTTCAGCAGATTTCATGAGAACTATATATGATCTGTGAAATAGGAGGTCTTGATTTAATAGCACAGTAAGCAATATAACATTTACGTCTTAGTACTGGATAAGAATTCTCTGAGTTTGGAAACTTCCCTGAGTGAAGGGCGTTGGCAGAAGTTAACTTCATGCTCAAGTAACTAAGGTTCCAGTTGGTATTTCCTTGCCTGGGGTCATCGCTGCTCCGTTGTTTTACCTGGTAAATATTCTAAGTGAGCTGAGTCGTTTAAAAAAAAAAAAAATGTGGTTCCTTATGGTTGTTTTCAAAGTGCTTTCACTTCAGGTCCTAGGCTGAAATCTGGGCATTTTAGGGGTGAGTAAATGCCTATCCTCAATTTTAAAAAAGATATTAAAATCCAGTTTTAGGATATAGATCAGATTTTACCCTCAGAACTTGCTGGATTTTTTTCCCCTCCTACTTAGGAGCCTAATACAAACCCTTGCAAGCTGCAACTCTTCCAAAAGCAGTCACAAGGCACGTGTGCATTCCTGTCCTTACCAACTAACTTTAATTAGCATGATGTAATACATTTTAGCAGAAAGTACATCATTTCAGAGTTTCTTTTTCCAAGGGTGTTGGTCGGCACTGTTTGCTGAAACAAAGGAACCAGCCACCTACGCCTCTGATCACAGTTTCAGCACAAAGGGCCGGTGTTCCTGAGGCTGCCTCCTACCTGGCCAGCAGAGTCAGAGGGTCATGTTTGCCCAGGTCTCGTGGCCAGAGTCTTCTCTGGATCAAAGGAACTGAAACAAACACTGCGAGCCCCAGCGTGCCCTGCGCTAGGTGTTAAAGAGTGGGCCCCGTTGGACTTTTGTCTTTAAGAAAGCAGAGGAGAGCCCTCTCTGACACATTTTTATAGGAGTGAGGATTTTAAAAGGAGCCAAGAAAAAAGTTTGAAACATAGGTAGGACCATTTCCTTTAAAACTGAAGAATATTTTTTCTGTGTGGGAGTTTTCTTTTCTTTTTTTTATTTTATGTAAAAATTTTCTATTATTCATGTTTGGTGGCCTAGTAAAAATACATTTTTATTAAGAGAAATTGGATATCACAGTTTCACAAAAAGGTCAATAATGTCACTCCCAGACATGTGGAAATGGTCATTCAGCTTTATATCAGATATTTTTCAATGAGTATGTATTGCTAACAGTCATTGAGCATACCAAGACAATTGTTATTCGCAATAACATTTATCTACTCCACATTTTACTATTTGATCACTTTGGCCCATTAAAAAGCAAGATCATCTGTCTGCCCAGTACACTCTGAACATGCTTCAATAGACAGTCTGATGAAGTCAGAATTCAAAGACTCTAAAAATAGATGACACAGAGTTGACTTGAATTTCTGGTCATCTTAGCTATGCTGGAAAAAGATCATTCCTTTCTAGGGTTTCCCCAGTTGTCCAATGGTTAAGAATCTGTCTTGCAATGCACAGGACACCAGTTTGATCCCTTGTCCAGGAAGTTCCCACATGCCACGACTTCTGAGACTGCATTCTGGAGCCCAAGAGCCACAACTCCTGAGCCCACATACAATGAGAAGCCCCCATATTGCAACTAGAGAAAAGGCCCCCAGAGCTGCAGCCACTACTGAAGCCCAAGTGCCCTAGGGCCCATGCTCTGCAGGAGAAGCCTCCACAATGAGAAGCCTGTGCACTGCGACTAGGGAGTAGCCCCCGCTCTTCGCAACTGGAGAAAAGCCTGTGAGCAGCAACAAAGACCCAGTGCAGCCAGAAATTAATTAATTAGTTAATTAATGTAAAATAATTATCCCTCTTTAAAAGCTGGTCAGGATTCAGTTTTCCATATTTTATTCCCTAAGCAAATAATTACTAAGAGCACACCATGAGCCAGATGCTATACTAGAAGCTTAGAAGCTGGGGTAGCAATTCTGAATGAAAAAGACCAGAGCCCTGCTTTCATGGAGGTTGTAGTCTGAAGCCACAAATCTCCAACTTTTGAGCCTTCATCAGAGTTACTGGACAGCTTGGTAAAATAAAGATTGCTGGGTCTCATTCCCAGAGTCCCTAATTCAGGAGGTCTGGGGTGTCTCAGGGGTTAAGAATCTACCTGCCAATGCAGGAGATGCAAGAGACGTAGGTTCGATCCCTGGGTCAGGAAGATCCCCTGGAGGAGGTAATGACAACCCGCTTCAGTATTCTTGCCTGGAAAATCCCATGGACAGAGGAACCTGATGGGTTATCGTCCATGGGGTCACCAAGAGTCACAGATGACTAAGCACATATGCATGAACATTTGCACATATGACAAGTGCCCGGGTGGTACAGATGTCACTGCTCTCAGAATCACAGTGAGAACCACAGCTCTAGAAGCCTGATTCAGAAGCCAAAGAACCCTTACACTCCGAGAGAATAAGGATCTAGTGTAAACAGGGAAGGCTAGAGATCTGAAGGAGGATCAAGCTAACAAGTTTAAGGAAGTCAGTGGGAGACCATTCCTAATACAGAAGGCCAGCCCAATATCCTCAAGCCCAGAGACAGCACAGAGTTCCAGCAAGTCAGAGTTCCCAGAGTGGTTGAGGTGCAGAACCCAAGGAAAAGCATCTCTGCCAAAGAGGCTAAAGAGGAAGAGAGACCCAAGTAGGACTTCACCTGCTATGATGAGGATTTCAGGTTTTTATACCAAGAGCAGTGGAGAGATATTTAAGGGTGTTCGGCAGAGCAGATGATTCGCTTACGTGTGTTCTACATAATCTGGATAGAATGTGGGAGTAGATGGAAGATGCCCAGAATAGAAGCAAGGAGGTTGCTTAATATATATATATATTTTTTCCAATATAAGGAGAATCTGTGGTCCTAGTCATGTTGGCATTATCGAAGAGCCGTCAGAGCCTGTGGCTCGGGAGAATCCTGTCTCAGTCTCTAGTTCATGCTCACGTAGGTGGCCCCGAGGATCACTGACCACTTGCTGTGTTTCAGACACTCTAGTGACAGTCCTGATGACCCAAGTGGCTGAAAGACACATCAGTAAAAATAATTGAAAGTCTTCATTAGCTAAATAGATAGATTATTTCCCTATCTCAAGGGAACAGGGACATCAGACTGTGAAGTCAAGATAGTGATCGTTGTGTGTGTGATCAGTCATGTCCAACTCTTTGCGACCCCATGGACTATGGTCTGCCAGGCTCCCCTGTCCATGGGATATTTCAGATAAGAATTCTGGAGTGGGTTGCCATTTCCTCCTCCAGGGGATCTTCCCAATCCAGGGATCAAACCTGCATCTCCCGCATTGGAAGGCAGATTCTTTACCACTGAGCGACCTGGGAAGCCCAATAAGTACAAAATTCCCCCGCTGTTCATACACAGAGGGTGTCCTTTTATGGTCAGCCTGCAACTGCTCCAATCATGACGGGTATTGTGTGGCACACTTGTGTTTACTTTTTAACTGGCTCTTAAAAAAAAAAAATCTATGGGGCATGTATTAGAAAGACTTGAAAGTTTAAATCATGGAAAAATGAGAAGCAAGATCTGAACAGAAGCCAGATACCAACCTCACTGTTTCATTCCCTCATCGCTATACCCAGCCCCACAGCAAGTCCCATTAGCTCCACATCCAATATCCGGCCACCTCTCACCATCCAGTCCAAGCGATCACTATCTCCTGCCGGGACAACTACAACAGCCTCCTAATCAGGCTGCCAGCTACCATTTCCGGGGCCTGCAAGCCATTCTCCCAGCAGCCAGAAAGTCTCTTAACAGAGAAGTCACAGCATCCTGCTTGAACCCTTCAAAGTTTCCTATCACAGACTCCCTGTCATAAGGAGTCTCTAAGGCCCCATGCAGTCTGGCCTGAAGAACCTTTACAACCTCATCTTTAGTCACTATCCCTTTGTTTGTCTCCTTCAAATATGCCAAGTTTAGTCCTGCACACGGGATATGGCTTTGTACCCTCTTGCTTTGTACCCTCTCCTTGACTCTTCACATGGCTGACTTCTTCCTACTATTCAGGTGTCAGTTTAGTATTTCAGGCCTTCTGATCGCCTTTTCTAAAATGCCCTCTTTCAGGTGCTGCATCACAGGATGATATTTTGTTGTTCCTATACCTCTTACCCATATGTAAAATCAGCATATTTCTTTATTTGTTCTTTTTTAAATCTTTCTTCTCCAGAAAGTAACTCCCATCACTGCAGGGGACCCATCAGTTTAAATAATGCAGTCTGCCTAGCACCTATTATTTTGTCTGTTACATAGTAATCCTCCAATAAATGTGTGTTGATGATGAGTGAGTATGGGAGTATCAGTCTCAAGGAACTAAATTAGGACTTTAGTATTTTTGTTTGACGTGTGTGTGTGGGTTAGTCACTCAGTTGTGCCTGATTCTTTGCAACCCCATGGACTGTAGCTGGCCAGGCCCCTCTGTCTGTGGAATTCTCCAGGCAAGAATACTGGAATGGGTTGCCATTCCCTTCTCCAGGGGATCTTCCCAACCCAGGAATCAAATCTGGGTCTCCTGAGTTGCAGGCAAATTCTTCACCATCGGAGCCACTGGGAAAGCCCTTTGGTTTGATGGATGTTACCCTCAAACACTGTTTCATACCGAGTGGTAGGGTGATTATCTACATCAGGGCTTCTTTCCATTTTAATGTGCATGCAGACTTTCCTGGGGATCTTGGTTGAAATACAGATTGTGATTTCTAACAAGATGCCTCTCAACTGTTCAGACGATATTTGGATAGACAGAGTTACTTTTAAGTCTTGTGATAGCTAGAATAATGGCCTCCCAAAGATGTCTACTCCTTAATCCCTTAAACCCCTGAATGCTTTCCATTACATTGCAAAAGGGAATTAAGGTTGCCGATGGAATGGCAACCCTAGCTGTCAATGGCAGCTAATCAATTGACCTTAAATTTGGGGCATTATCCAGATGGGCTCAATGTAATCATGTGCTGTGTGCTAACGGAGAAGGCAATGGCACCCCACTCCAGTACTCTTGCCTGGAAAATCCCAGGGACAGAGGAGCCTGGTAGGCTGCAGTCCACAGGGTTGCGAAGATTCGGACACAACTGAGCGACTTCACTTTCACTTTTCATTTTCATGCATTGGAGAAGGAAGTGGCAACCCACTCCAGTGTTCTTGCCTGGAGAATCCCAGGGATGGGGGAGCCTGGTGGGCTGCCATCTATGGGGTCTCGCAGAGTCAGACACGACTGAAGAGACTTAACAGCAGCAGCAGCTGTGTGCTAAATCACTTCAGTCGTGTCTGACTCTTTGCAGCCCCATGGACTGTAGCCCTCCAGGCTCCTCTGTCCATGGGGATTCTCCAGGCAAGAACACTGGAGTGGGTTGCCATGCCCTCCTCCAGGGGATCTTCCCGACCCAGCGATCAAACCCACGTCTCCTGTATTGGCAGGTGGATTCTGAACCAATAATGCCACCTAGAAAGCCCCAATCCTTTATTGTGGGAGGAGAGAAGAGCTATGTGAGAAGATTCTGTGTCAGAGTGGTGGAGTAGGAAGGACTGTGTGGCCCTGCTGGCTTTGAAGATGGATGGAAAGAGAGCCGAAAGACAACGCATGTGGGCAGGCTGTGGAAACTGCAGAAAGCAAGGGGATGCATTCTCCACCCTGAGGGCTTCAGAAGAAATACAGCCCTGCAGATACCTTTGTTATAGCCAGTGAGACCAACTTTTGACCTGTGGAGCTGTCAGATATACGTCTGTGTTGTTTAAAGCTGCTAAGTTTACAGTAGTTTGTTTCAACAGCCATAGGAAACTAAAGCAAACCTCCTCCCAGAGAATGTCTGTGGGGATGGTGTCCTCCGTCCTCTTACCTCAGTAATAGAGGAGCAGGGGCAGAAGTGTTAGTGGTGGGAATTCCGGGGTGGTCCAGTGCTTAAGACTGCACTTCTAATGCAGGGAATATGCATTCAATCCCTGGTTGGGGAACTAAGTGTTTTTTAATCACTAAGTCATGTCTGACTCTTCTGCAACCCCATGGACTGTAACCCGCCAGGTTCCTCTGTCTGTGGAATTCTCCAGGCAAAAATACTGGAGTGGGTTGCCATTTCCTTCTCCAGGGATCTTCCCAACCCAGGGATTGAAACCACAAATCCTGCATTTTCAGATAGATTCTTTACCATGGAGCCACCTAGGAAGCCCGCTGTGTGGTGTGGCTAAAAAAAGTTAGTGGCCTGATTATATGTAACTATCTTAGTTTCAGTCGGAATGACCACCTATTTCAACCTGCCGTCTGCCACCCTGCCCCTTCCTCAGCACCCTGAGCTCTAAAAGAATGGATCTCAAAGTATGGTCTCTGGATTAGCAGCATCAGAATCACCTGGGAGCATGTTAGAAGTGCAAATTCTCAGGATACACCCCAGACTAACTCAATAAGAAACTCTGGAGGTGCCACTCATGTTCTGTTCCAACAAGCCCTCCAGGCAACTCTGATGCTAACTTCAATTTTAGAACCATTTCTCTAACAGAGTACATACACCACTGCCTCTCATGTTATCCACACATTCAAGGGTACACAATTTTTCTGTAGTTTTCAAACAGTATTTTCCTGGGCACTAAATGTTTCTTTGTTCTCGCCTAAATAATTGGGTACAACAAGAAACAGACAATTTCATCAAAGGAAAGGTAGTTTCAAGTCCCTGCTTTGGATTAGAATAGAAATCTAAGAATCAGTAGTGATTTGTAAATTGTGTCAGGGCAAGGAGTTAGAGACCATACTTCTCTGTGTTTCAGGCCAGAAAGGGAGATGATAGAGCAAAGACTTGGAGATGGAAATGGCAACTCACTCCAGTACTCTTGCCTGTAAAATCCCATGGATGGAGGAGCCTGGTAGGCTGCAGTCCATGGGGTTGAGAAGAATTGGACACAACTGAGCGACTTTACTTCACTTTTCACTTTCATGCATTGGAGAAGGAAATGGTGACCCATTCCAGTGTTCTTGCCTAGAAAATCCCAGGGACGGGGGAGCCTGGTGGGCTGCCATCTATGGGGTCTCACAGAGTCGGACACGACTGAAGTGACTTAGCAGCAGCAACAGCAGAGCAAAGACTTCCCTTTTTCCTGTCCACATTGCTCAGGCTGCCCCTAGGAAGTCAGCTTCATGTGATAACAGAAACTGAGGTCTGACGCAGAAGCAGTTCATTACAGCCACCAACTGGAATAATAGATAACGAATTTTTTTTTTTTTTTTTTTAGTTTTTTTTCAGAAGCTTCTTCAGAAGCCAGACCATAGAAAGAAAGGGAGCAGATATGTGTCTTCCTTTATCTGAGGTTGTTAGAAAACAAGCTAATGTGTTAAAATATCAAATACTTATAAAGGTGTGTGTTAGTTCACTCACTCGTGTCTGACTCTTTGCTACCTCCGGGGATGGTAGCCCGCTAGGTTGCTCTTTTCATGGGATTCTCCAGGCAAGAATACTGGAGTGGGAAGCCATTCCCTTCTCCAGGGGGTCTTCCTGACCCAGGGATAGAACCCAGGTCTCCTGCATTACAGACAGACTCTTTACTGTCTGAATCATCAGGGATACCTAGCTTATAAAGAGATTCTCTTCAGAATCAGATGTCACCTCTAAAACACCTTCCTGTCTTCCTCAGGAGCACAAGTGTTTTAATGAATGATACTGTCCTTCTTTGCCGCTCCCTTTGAATCCTCTCTTCCGTGTCACATCAGCCTCTAGTGACATTGTTCTGAGCAGTCCCAGCCCCTCTCTTTAGCAGTGGGGTTTTCAACATTTGCGGTGCTTTTGTTTTCTGCCAACTCACTAGCCATCAGTCACATCAAATTTCTTTTTAAAATTGTGAAATTATACCTTAATCTTTAGTCCTTCTCTTCTCAACTGATCTCTAGGAGGAGTTAAGGACCTGAGAGAAGCTGACTTCAGGGCCACTGTTTACAGGGGTAATTTGGAGATGGTGAATACCCCCCAAAAGTCACCAAATGGCTAAAAAAAACCAACCAGACTGAGTGCTCAGTCGCTTCAGTCGGGCCTGACTCTTTGTGACCCCATAGACTGGAGCCCACCAGGCTCCTCTGTCCATGGGATTCTCCAGGCAAGAATACTGGAGTGGGTTGCCATGTCCTCCTCCAGGGGAATCTTCCCGCCCCAGGGATTGAACCTGAGTCTCCTGCGGAGCCACAGGGGAAGCCCCAGAGGTGAGATCCGTCTGGTTATATTACCTTATTGATTAGGTGACTAATGGATTGCAGGAAGCTCCCAGGTCCTTTTTATTATCAGTTGTCAGCACTGATAATAGAGTTAGTCTTAAGACAGAACTGCCAGGAAGAACAAGACATTCTCCCAACCACCGGCAGTAATTAATGATACTTGAGCAGAGCTGTGAGGGATGGCAGAAAGGGCAGCGCTTCAAAGGAAGTCAGGAGAGTTTGATTTGGGGCTTCCAGATCATTTTGGTTTTGCATTTTTACTTCAATGGAGATAGCTTCCTCTCCCCAGCCTCTCAGTATTCAAATGATGGAACCCAATCCTTTCATTTGCAATGGAAATGAATAGCCTACTTTGAGAACTGAGCAAAGTCTCTAAGCAAAGGTTGAAAAGCAGCCTTTTTTCCTCATCTTCTGAGCCAGGAGATGAGGCCAAAGGCAAAAAGAACTGGAGCCAGGCTGCTTATTGAGGAAGGACTGAAGGAGTTTGCAATTTTAATTCCAGGATTCGAGCTGACGGTAATGAAGGATAAAGGAAGTTAAGAGAATCTTGCTACTTCTTGCAGATGTCAGGACTATGGAATGATGGTTTGTTTGTCTTGGCAAAGAGCGTAATGATAAGACTTTACTTGTTCTTTTGTCCTCATATTTCCTGGTTCACCTTTCCAAAAACATACAGGACTCTATATTACATTTTTACGGAAGTGAAATTATGAAAACATTGACTGTTTTATGCACTTACTATATGGAGTTTGGAAAGCATATAGAACTACAACACATAAAATAAAATAAAAAATCCCAACCTTAATTCCCAGAAGATGATCAGTTTGCTATTTTACATGTTCATTATGTTGTTTATAAAAATCACTATGAATTAAGTTTTACATTCAGTTTTTTGAAACTGACATTAAATTGTTAACCTCATTGCTGAAATGTAACATTATGAGCAAAATTTGGTGGAAGGGGGTGATTAAATCTGTAAGAGAACAAGCTAGCATTTTGATTCTGCTTTAATTTTTCATCTCTTTGAAGACGCTGTTTCGAATGTTCTAGGTTCCTGCTCTTAAACATGGCAACACATAAGGCAGGATGCCATCTCCAGTGCTGTTGTCTGTGTTGTTCTGTGGCTGCCTGGCCGGGATCCTGAATATTTTTCAGCAAGTCTCCAAAAGGCAGAAATAACACAAACTAACGAAGCACAGCAAATATGCCTTTGGTGACTACATGGGATTGTTTTTTCCACTGAGGTTTATTTTGTGTCATGTGGCAGGCTCTGAAGTTTGTGTTGAGCTACCGCATACAATGGAGAAGGAAATGGCAACCCACTCCAGTATTCTTGCCTGGAAAATCCCATGGACGGAGGAGCCTGGGAGGCTGCAGTCCATGGGGTTGCATAGGGTCGGACATGACTGAGCAACTTCACTCACATCACTTACTGCATACAAGCGTATTTCTGGTTTGCCTTTGTCCAAATTATAGGAATCCCTTAGTAAAGAATGAGATGGGATTTTTTGATTTCCAGGAAGAGGGTTGGAGATCCACTTAGCTATGCTGCAAATCATTACTAAAAGGAAAGAGAATTCACAACTAAAATTTGACTTGCATTCTGTCTATGGATGGAGGGCACAACTCACTTCCACCCATCATGCTGTCCAGTGTCAATATTTATTACAGTTTATATAATTAAATACAAAGTGATTCTTCTGGACAACCAAATAGCATGATAAGATTGAGGAACTCCTTTCTTGCTCAGTCCATTATTCATGACAAACGTCAGAATGTGGGTAATTCCCATCTGCTGCGCAGATGCCATTCAGACCACAAAGGGCAAAGTACACCTAAGCATTTTACAGTCAGCTCTGGACCCACTATTACTCATTAAAACTGAGCCAGGAGCCTTAAAGGAACAGGGACCTTTAAAAGGACAGGAGCCCTGGCATCATTTCCCCTATCCCTGTCGCCCCCATGTTAAGTCTCTCCCTGGTGAGCACTTATCCGGGAGCCTTAATGACTAACTCAAGGTGTCCGTCTGCATCCAACAGGGTCCTCTCTGCACTCTCATGCACAGTACCAGCTTCCGTGCCAGGGAAGCTTATGATTCTATGTGTTCATTTAGTTAGAAGTCCAGTTTATATGGAGGCTTGTTATTCCTTAGTTTTATAAAAACACTATTCATGTTATATACTGTGTAGGAGTGTTTTTTTTTTTAATCCTTGTGATATATTATGATACAGTATTCCATGTTTGAAAAACCAAGCTTTCTTAGAAAATCAATTTATATATCACACATAAAGTAGTGGGCTTCCCTGGAGACTCAGCGGTAAAGAATCCACCTGCCAATGCAGGAGGCATGTGTTTGATCCCTGGTTTGGGAAGATTCCCCTGGAGGAGGAAATGGCAACCCACTCTAGTATTCCTGCCTGAGAAATCCCATGGACAGAGGAGCTACAGTCCATGTAGGTCACAAAAGAGTTGGACACGACTTAGCGACCATACTACCACCACAAAAAGTATATAGGTTGTTGGTACATTTTCAACTTCTTGGATGTCCCTATGCCTTCTAGATGTGACAGATTTGTAAGCTGAGAAGACTGGATAGGGAATCCTTTTCTTATCACCCATTTAATAGTTTTGTTAAGGCAACCGAACAGTTGCTAAACAGTCGGTCTAGGCTGGGTGGAGAATTCTTTGGGGCTGAGAGGAAAATTTACATAAATTATTTTTTCCCTTTTTTTTTATGAGGTAGGGAGATCCATCAGTTCAGTTCAGTTCAGTTCAGTCGCTCAGTCGTGTCCGACTCTTTGCGATCCCATGAATCGCAGCACACCAGGCCTCCCTGTCCATCACCAACTCCTGGAGTCCACCCAAACCCATGTCCATCGAGTTGGTGGTGCCATCCAGCCATCTCATCCTCTGTCGTCCCCTTCTCCTCCTGCCCCCAATCCCTCCCAGCATCAGAGTCTTTTCAAATAAGTCAGCTCTTCGCATCAGGCGGCCAAAGTATTGGAGTTTCAGCTTCAACATCAGTCCTTCCAGTGGACACTCAGGACTGATCTCCTTTAGGATGGACTGGTTGGATCTCCTTGCAGTCCAAGGGACTCTCAAGAGTTCTCCAACAACCACAGTTGAAAAGCATCAATTCTTTGGTGCTTAGTTTCTTCATAGTCCTACTCTCACATCCATACATGACTACTGGAAAAAACCATAGCCTTGAGGTACACAGGTAACATTTAAGTTAAATCCTAAAGAATATGTTGCAACTGCTATTGACAAGTCACCATATATATTAAATCAGTGTCCCCTTTCCTGGCTATGGACTGCTTAGATAACACTTTAGTGATTGTCTTTGGATTTCTTAAACCAAATAATTCCTATACCATTTTTAGGTCTCTTCTAAACTTCAGAGTCTTCTGTATTCAAGGTACATTTGATCACCTTTCTACAGAACTTAGCCTTGACCCTTCACCCCGATGCCATTGCAGTGGTTCCACTCATCTTGCTGCCTTCGTGTTTTTTACCCTGAAATCTGGATGGCTCAGTGGATAAAGAATCTGCTCATAATGCAGAAGACACAGGAGATGTGGGTTCCATTCCTGGGTCGGAAAGATCCCTTGGAGAAGGATATGGCAACCCACTCTAGTATTCTTGCCTTGAAAATCCCATGCACGGAGGAGCCTGGCAGACTATAGTCCATGGGGTTGCAAAAAGCTGGACATGACTGAGCGAAAGTCTAGTTAATCTACCCCGTCTGCCATAAGTTCCCTAGTGGCCCTTAGGAGCATTATATCTTTCTCTACGTGAAAACTCCAGTAACTGCCCATTCCCTGCAGGGTGAATTCTAAACTTCTTTAAAAAGTTCACAAGCTTCTTACCTGCTTTTTCATCACTTACCATACCCTATCCTAAATGTCCTGTTCTCAGAATCAACTTTTTGAGCTTTCTCCACAAAAGCTATGGAAATATCTAGAAGGTCCCTGTTAATACTTTCTTTGTCTGGTAAGCTCTCACACTCTTCTTGCTTATTCCTTTGCCTCCAAAGTGCAAAATAGGCAGCACCAATTCCTTGAAGCTCTCACTCATCCTCAGAGTGAGACCTCTTTATTGCGTTCACACAGCAAGTGTATGAATAAATGATCGTTAGGACAGGTCTTCTCTTAGAGGACAAAATTTGAACCATTCATCAGATAAAAAATGATTAATTTGACAATAATTTCTTCAGTTCCTTGTGGCCTGGTTGCCCAAAAAAGTTGAATTAGAATGTTGTAGGGTATATTGTGTTCCCAGTATTGTATTAGGTCCATTGTTTCATCAGATGCATAAGCTAATCATCTTTAAAAGTTCCTTGGGTAAGGTCCACACAATAAAAACATGATGAGGTTTTAATATTTGGAATGCATTCACCGTTATTATAGCTGTTCACCTAACTTCTGAATTTTCTAATTCCTCACTTTATTGCACCATTAACTTACCCAATTTTATCCCAACACTATTCTACCAAACTCTTCCCTTCTTCTGCATGCCAAAATCCTTCAAAGTGCCATTGTGGTGTCAGAAAGATTCTGCCTGTGGTGAGGAAAATATGTAATGTATCTGTGGTCTTCAGTTACCTTGTGTTACACACAGTTTATAGATTGACCAAATACCTCAGTAAAGGGTCAGATAATATGTACTTTAGGCTTTGTGGACCATATGGTTTGTGTCACAATCACTCAGCTCTGCAATTATAGAAGGAGAGCAGCTACAGACAATTAGCAAAAAATTAGTGTGGCTATATGCCAATAAAATTTATTTATAAAAACTGGTGTCCTGGGAACCAATTTGCTGACTCCTTGGGTCATATGGAGACTTATTTCTGTGGAGAAAGATTTAGTCTGGTTCTTTTCAGATATAGAAACATTTTCCAAAGAGCTTGCTCCCAGAGAATAATCTTTCTAATTAAACATGGTCCTGAGGTAAATACTTTGAAGGATACGTGTACTATTCCTTATCATGCAGTTTTTATCAGAAACAGAAGCTGAGGGAATAAGATTATGTAAAAATCCATTTGCTTGTATTACAATTCTCACAGCTTAGCATATCAGGATTTGCATCCCAAGTGAACTGGAAATTTCCATATGTCACCCTGGCACCATAATGAAAGCTATAAAAGTGTTCATGCTCTTTACCAGTATGTTAGTTTTTAGGAACTATCCCACAGCAATGACTTCAATGAAATAAAATCCCTTGTGTGCTCAGTGATATTTAAAACAGAAATATTCGTCAACACTAGAATTCTAAGGTCAGCCAGTTGGGAAATGGTACAGTAGCATAAAGTAATTCTGCAGAAAAATTTTTGTGGTGTTTGTGTGGAGTATATTGATCCTTGAAAATAGGTACATTAAAAATTACAAGTGAGAAAAGTCAAATGGAATGTACGTTTACATGATCTCAAACATAAAAATCAATATACAATGAATTCTGTCAGTCAGTATTCAGAAGAGCCTACCATTAGCAAGGCTATGCTCAAATCACTGGGAAGACAGCAATGAATAAAACAGACCAAATCCCTATCCTCACAGAACCAGGATTCTTATGGGAGGGAGACAGATGTTAAAGATCAAAGGGATTTTAGCAATTACTATACCTGAAAATTTAATATCATGAGCTATCTCTCCCCTAAAACTGATCATATAAAAGAACTTTTCACCCTTTGATATGTTTAGCTTTATTTTCTGAATAATATTTTTTTCTGATCATTTCATTCAACCATTGTTGAGTTCTTACTATTTGCCACACTCTCTTCCAGGCACATGAAATATAGCATGAACAAAATATAAAAACATGCTTATTCTCTTGGAGCTACAGTCTAGTGGAGGAGATAGAATGTTAGATAAATATGTAGAATATATACAAGGTTAGATGGTGAGCAAGGGGCAGAAGTAAGGAGGAAAGTAAGATATGAATGTTGGGAGAAGGCAAATTTTCAGATTTGGTTATAAAGAAGGACTCTTTGAGAAGGTGACTTTGGAGGAAATAGTTGAAGAAAATGAATGAAGGACAGTGTGATAGCAGGCTGGAGGTCATCTCAAATCTTACCTACTATACTATCCTACCTACCTACTATAAATATATTGATGTAGAAATGGCAACCCACTCCAGTACTCTTGCCTAGAAAATCCCATGGACAGAGGAGCCTGGTGTATGCTACTGTCCATGGGGTTGCAAAGAATCGGACACGACTGAGCGACTTCACTTTCATTTTCATATACTCCAGAATTGTTTTTTCTTTGGCTGAGTCACATGGCTTGTGGCATCTTAGTTCCCCAACCAGGTATCGAACCTGGGCCCCCTCAGCAGTGAAAGCCTGGAGTCCTAACCACTGGACTGCCAGGGAATTCTCTTTTACTCTAGAATTTTAGACAAAGAATATTTTTAAATATCAGTTTGTTACTGTCAGATAAAGAGAATCTATGCTTAAACCATGTGGAGAATGACTCCTTCCTTGTTTATCAAGAAAATCTTTCAAAACAGTGCATAAATTAGCACACATTGTACATGCAAAACTATGTGTCTATATATAGGTTTTTTCCCCCACATAGGGAAGCCAAAGCTTTCATCAGGGTTTCAAAGGATACTGTGACTTAAATAGGTTGAGAACCACTGCTTTAGATTTTATTTTCAATACAAACTTTTGCAGCCAGTCATTTCTTCATTACAGAAAATTTTGAAGAACTTTTAAAAAATCAAATTCAACTTGGAAATTATTAATACATATCTTCACCAAGGGAAAATAACCATCTAAAGGTCAGATTTTGTTTGTTTACTTTGTTTTTCGTTTATGAATTAACGCCTTCAACATTTAGTGATGTCCTAAGAAGTTTTCAGCTTTCAATGACTTTCATTAAAATGATAGAATAGTAAAGATTCCATTGAACCATTACATTCTATTTCATACCTTTATGAATTGAAAGCATCATTATTGCCTTTTACCATTGAAGAGTCTAAGATTGATTGTAAGTGAATGTAATTTATTTTTCAGGGAACAACTTAATTCTTTACTGAAGACCTATAACATCTTTTATAGGAACCAGAAAAATCTGCATATTTTATATGGACAGGTAAGCTCATCAAAGAAATGCAATACAGTTTGAAAGTGAAAGTCACTCAGTCCAACTCTTTGTGACTTTAGTCCATGGAATTCTCCAGGCCAGAATACTGGAGTGGGTAACCTATCCTTCTCCAGGGCATCTTCCTGACCCAGGAATCGAACTGGGGTCTCCTGCATTGCAGGCAGATTCTTTACCAGCTTAGCTACCAGGGAAATGCCAAAACTACAAGTTTTCTGAGGGTGGGCTGCATCTGCTATATTGCCAGCCAGCACCCAGGGAAGTTTCTGGCATATGTATGTGTGTGTTAGTCATTCAGTCATGCTGTTTTGTGACTCCCATGGACTGTAGCCCACCAGGCTCCCCTGTCCATGGAATTCTCCAGGCAGGAATACTGAAGTGGGTAAGACATTTTCTTCTCCAGAGGATATTCCTGACCCAAGGATCGAACCTGGGTCTCGTGCATTGCAGGCAGATTCTTTACCAGCTGAGCCATCAAAGATTGATTCACAGAAAAAAAAAAAAAATTCCGTAAAAGTACAGAGAAGTCAGGATAAGTTGGAGTCCAGAATACAAATGGTCTGAGAAAAACAGGTGAATAATTTTAGTTATAGACTGAAAATCCTAGTTATACTGAAAATCCTAGTCCTGAAACATCTGTAAATTTCTAAGTATTTTTTGGAATGGGCAAACATTTAAAGTAACTTTAATGACATATTTGCTTTCTACTTTAAAAACAGAGTATGAATATCTTTTGAACAGCAATTCCACTAGAACTCTATCTTACAAATAATTCAGCAAAGTCCCGAATCTAGCAAGCATTTTTAAGGGTGTAACTGTTAGGCTACTGTACCAAGTGACCTTAGATTTTCTTTAATACGTTATTCTCTACAGGTCTCCCCACTCAGTCTTGTATCCTAATGGAACTCACTTCACATTTTTACAATATCTTCCTGGTCCTAGGGTACATTAGAACTGTCTACCTATGTTTAGATCTTCAAATGTGATGGTATAGCATTGATTTTATGCCACCCTTGGCATTTGGGACAGAAGGAAATTTATAAGCCTCTTTGTCATTTACTAGTGAGCCTAAATGATTTAGTTTGATCAGACATTTCAATTCCCCTCCCAAATGTAATTTTCTACAGAAGCAAGAAGTAGCTAATCCTTTTATAAAGAAATGGGCCTAAGTTTTCGAAATGGCCTAATTTAAAATTATTTCAATATTGTCCTATATCTTAGATCAGTAAAATGCATAACTGTAAAAATATAAACTTTAGGAAAAGATCAGAACTTTAAGGAAATTATTTTAGATTGTAATTCAACAGTTTCCATGCTTCCTTTAGGAAAATTTTGAATTTTGATGTGACAAGCATATGAATTGAGGCATGCCCTTTCTATTCTGTGAAATGGTGCTCAACTTACAAAAGTCATTTGTTTTTTTAAAATAAAGTCTTGTGTCTTACATAATTTTTTAAACTGCATGAATTAAAGTATATACTGAGAATATCAGACTGCTTAATCTTTTCATCTTTACTTACTGACAATAAAATTAGAATCCAGAATTTTCCAAGTCTCTGATTTAGTTGTAGTATGGACATGGTTCAGAGGGGCGGTGCATGGAATATTAGCTTTCTTAATCTCTGATTAATTAATGCAATGACTATTTATTGTTTACAACACAGCAGACACTGTTCTAAAAACTAGAGACAACAGTGAATAAATGAGAGAATGTCCTGCATTCATTCTCCTTACATTTTAGTAGATAGAAAAGAAACAAAAAAGTAAATTGTGCATTAGAAGGTGAACAGGCTGTGGAGGATAGCAAATTAGGGAAGAAGGCTCAGGAATCTAAGTGGATGAATAAAGAAGAACATTTGACCAAAGACTGAAAGATGTCAGGGTGCTAACCTTGCAGAAGTCTGTGGGACATGCATTCTGGGTACAGACAGCAGTCTGAATCAAGGTCCTGAGCCTGGCTGGTATAACTGAGGAACAGCGGGAAAGCCAGCGCTCCAGGGACCTCGTGAGAATGGACTGGTAGAGAATAAGGTAGCTAGAGAAAGAACTGAGACAGAGAGAGTGCTAGAGAATGTGGGGTCTTGTAGATCACTATGAAGACTTCAGCTTGTGCTTGAAGTGAGGTGAGAAGCCCCTGAGGTGTTGAGATATGATCTAAAGATTCATTTTGAAAGGGTCTCTCGAGCTAGTAGGAATACACAGAGGGACAAGAGAAGAATGAGGTAGACCACAGAGACACTATTGCAATAATCTGGCAAACAATGACAATGGCATAGACCGGAATTGTAGTAGCGCACATGGTGAGCATAGCCATATCGGGGATATATTTTTAAGGTCAAGCTAATCAGACTGGCTAATGTATTGCATTTGGAGATGTTCAGAATGAAAGAAAGATTAACGGTGACTGTAACAATGTTGACCTGAGCAAGTGGAAGAATGGGAGTGGTGTTTAACAAGATGGGGAAGGCTGGGAAAGGAAAATGTTTAGGAGAGAAATTTCAAGAGTTAACTAGGATCATATTAAATTTGACATCAAGTTTGAAAGCTGAAGTTTAGGGGAAAGGTTAAGGTTTGGGTTGGAGATCTAAAATTGGGAGCTACCAGTTTAGAGATGGCATGTAAAGATCACTGAGGTCACCAAGGATATCGGTGTAGATCTACATGAGAAAAGGCCTAACGATTGAGGCAATGAGACTACAGAAGTGTAACCAAACCTTCAGGGATAATTTATGTAGTTAATTTCAAAAGAGATGTTTTCTGAAATTAAAAAATATTCTCATATTCCTCATATGAGAAAACCTCATTGTCTGATTATAGTTGGAGTATTTCTTCTTGAAAGCAAAAATGAGATAACCTCAGAAGATCAATTATTCTATGAGTTTTTGATATAAGGGATTCATGGAAGTATAATTAGGCCAAGGAAAGATGTCATACATCAATAACTAATGTGTAGGCCCTGCATCATGTACTGTCATTTCAGAGAGCAAATTGTGTTTGGTTATTAAGAACTGGGGCTTCCCTGGTGGCTCAGAGGTAAAGAATCTGCCTGCAATGCGGGAAGACCTGAGTTTGATCCCTGGTTCATTCCCTTGGAGGAGGGCATAGCAACCCACTCCAGTCTTCTTGCCTGGAGAATCCCCATGGACAGAGGAGCCTGGTGGGCTGCAGTCCATGGGGTCGCAAGGAGTCGGACAGAACTGAGTGACTAAGCATAGCACATAGCACATTAAGAACTGATAAGTACCTGACTTCACAATAATCTGAAATGTTGACCCAAAAGTGGGAAAAAGAGCAAAACTCTGTTTCAGGAGTGACTCCAAAGTAGGTTGATCAGCCAAAGAAATAATAAGGAACAACATTTACTAAGCACTTTAAATGTCAGCCCCTATGATTCAGGGACTGTTACGATCTAATTTTTCAGAAGAAGCAGCGCAGGTTTAAAGGTGTTTAACTTTTTGTCCAAAATCATATGGCTAGGAAGTAGCAGAGCTGCAGTTTAAACGCAGGACTATGTGATTCTACAGTCTGGAGGCTTCACTACACATTCAAGTAGGAATTGAGTCATTTATGTTTTTTAATAGTTAATTTTTCATAATAACAAGTAGCTATTAGATGTTATAGTAGTTACTGAATAGATGAAATAGTCTTTCTATTTTTCAAATTTTTATAATAATATAACTCTACTTTAATAAAAGACTTTTGCATATACAGGAGAGAAATGGATTAGAAAATACATTCTATGTGAATGTGCTTAGCTATTAATATTTACATTCAGAGAATGAGTAAGTGTTCAATCCTGTTTACTAGTTTTTCTTTGTTTGCATGGAATTTCCTTCTTTTGTTATATTTCCAACTTAAAAGAGAATAAGTGCTATTGATTTTTTCAAAAATATCATGTTAAGCATTTTACACCTTTTTACATACATTATTTCACTTTTTCTGCATAATAAGTATGTGAGCTAAATTTTTCCTCTTCAGAAATGAGAAAACAACCACTAAACTGATCAATGCTGTTCTCATTTCTACTGTAGTACAGCTTTTAATTTTGCTTTAATTTTAAGTTAAATAGAATTAGAGAATTAAACTTCCACTTAATTGAAGAATCAAGAGTTCAGGAAACATTTTAGCATACTGTGCCCTCTGGTGGGCATGTCGTTACCATTAGACTTACTTTGCTGGTTGTCACTGTTTTAAAAAATAAAAGAATGTTTCAGAAATAGGATTGTTTTGTAGATAAATTTAAAAGCCAAATAATCCCACCTGGGAATTTTTTTTTAGCTGTTAGGATGTCTTACAGACTTAATTTCTACACCTTCAGTTAAAACATTTACCTTCTATAAATAATACAAAAGCAATGTTTGAGATGGTTGGCTTCTTCCCTAGACTGAAGATGGTAACCTAATTGTTGAAGGAATGTTGGACATTTTCTGGGGAGTAAAACGGCCTATCCAACTGAAAATACAAGATGAGAAACAAATCCCTTCTTTCGGTGTGCTGGAGTCACCAGAAGCTTTTTCCAAAAGGTGAGCTAGCTTTTATGGTTTTACTTCCTTAGAAAATGATCTTCATAATTATCTTCCTTGTGCACACTCTTGAAGATGAAAGCTCTAAAGCTTATGTCCAATCTTATTTAATCCCCCAGCAACTCTACAAAGTAGGTGTTCAAAAACCAGGGCTCTGAGAGGTTAGGTGGTTTGTGCAAGATACCCAGTTACCATCCAGCAGAGCTGGACTGGACCCCAGGTCTGTGGGCACCAGAGTCTGTGCCCTTGACCTCTCTGCTGTAATTCTTCTCTTCTGGGAGCCTTCATTATTTCACTAGAATAGATAAGCGATACAGGCAAGATTTCATTAGCCTGCTGTGCTTATCAGCAAAAAAGGAGGATGAAATTTAAATTTCCCCTTTTCATGGAACAAAGGGCTTTTCCTGCTTTCTGGAAAGGAGACTTATGTTCCGTCTGATTGCGGTGTCCTGTTAAACAGGATCAGGACAAAGGACAGGTGAAGCACAATCCATGCACGGAACAGTTCCCTGCGCAGGTTTATGTGACTATACCATGAAGACATAAGTAGAGTTGATAGATATTTTCGTTATCCTTTACAATGTTTAGGCTTCCCTGGTAGCTCAGACAGTAAAGAATTTGCCTGCAATACAGGGGACCCAAGTTCTATCCCTGGGTTTGGAAGATCTCCTGGAGAAAGGAATGGCAACCCACTCCAGTATTCTTGCCTGGAGAATATCATGTCAGAGGAGCCTGGCAGGCTACAGTCTTTGGGGTCACAAAGAGTTGGATACAACTGACCGACTAACACACATATAAATCTTGTTTTCTTCTCCCCTCCCTCCCTTTTTGCCTTCATTTTCAATCACTGGCTTTCTAATGCATCTTTCTTTTATGTATTCATGGAGATATCAACCCTTCTCTTCATCCACCCTTCCATATAACTGGATGAGCTGGAGTTCCAGTAGGACAGAGGATGGAGAGAGAGCAGTGAGGACCTTTTCCTCAATCTGACCTTTGGCCATAACCAAGGTGATACCCATATCACTGTCAGGGAAGCCCTACTTTTCCCTTGGAGAAACACAGAAGTCTCACTATTGCAGAGGTTGCACACAAGTTGCACACCTTGCCAACCTTTCTCCAATGTTATGCTCCTGTAATTCTGAACATTCTGTAATTGCCTACACATATCATGTGGTTTCTTACTTCCCTGACTCTGCCTAGGAGCCTACCTGCTTCTCGATATCCACTTGCTAGACTCTTCCACCAGTCTTTTAAGATTCAGGTCAGTAACATTTTCTCCAGAAAGCCTTTTCTGACCCTTCGGTCTGTAGTAGGTGCACTGACAACTTTTCTATGTCACTTTCAGAGCAGGCTGTTAATTGAATTTTCATATACCTGCCTCCCCCTCTAGTCTATGAGCTCCTCATGGATAAGGAGCTTGCCTTACTCATCTTTATCCCCATGCTCAGCAGTGAGCCAGCACAAAGACGGGATTCAAAATATAGTATTGAATGAAACCCTCAGAATCCTGGTGGTTAAATACCTCTGCCCTGCTGTGTGAACTTTCTCTCCATCTACCACTTCTGATTAGTGTCCCTCCCATCCAAGCGATCAAAGGACAAAGAGTCCAACACTTATGAAATGGCAGAAGAGGAACCACAGACTTAGGCAATCTGATGAAATCCTGTATCCTTCACCTTCAGGTACTAAGTGATTGATGGGCTGGTGGTTCTAAATGACTAGGAACATCATTTAAAAGTAGAAATTACCCTGGGTGCTACTTTTAGGAAACTATACAAGATATGAATTTGGCAAAATTAGCTATCATTCCTCATATTGCCTAAGAACCCATTGCAAAGTTCTCCGAGCAGTCAGCTCCTTTCGATGCATTTTAATTAGTCAAATCATGAAAACTTAATTAGTATGAGACATTATGGGGAGATGTCAAGGAAATTCAGTAAGCTACCTAAATTATCACATTAAGCTCTCATGATTTTGAATATGTATCCCAAGATATATTTTTTAATTTTCCAAATTAAAATTCAAAACACTTATTCCTAGAAACCCTGAACTTGAGGATGAGTTTCAAGAGCCCAAGCAGACAAGGTATATTAATGCCTTTCCATATTCTACGGAAGATTATAAATTAATATTCTCATGAGTTGCCTTCCATAAAATCCATTTGCCTTTTTCATTTTTTATCAGAATAATGCTGTGAACCAAAGATAAATTATCTCCTTTAGGGACTTCCCTGGCAGTCTGGTGGTTAAGACTCTGCACTTCCAATGCAGGGGACATGGGTTCAATCCCTGGCTGGGGAACCAAGATCCCATATGCTGTGTGGCAAGACCAGAAAAAAAAAAAAAATCTATCTCTTTTTGTTTCAAGTTGAGATAGACTACCCTTGAAAACTTTGCTTGCTCTTTACCACAGTAATGAGACTTACTGGGAGAATATTTGAAGTGCATATTTGCAGGATATCAGATTTTTCTGGTGAGTAAAATCGTCAGAAAATGACCGCACTCCTCTCCCACAAAAGAGCAAGATTAGATTCAATTGATTCAATTGTGATTAGTTATCCAAGAAGCCTTTGTGGGGACCAGCTGAACAGTTAGCCAGAAGTTGTAGCACAATTTGGAATAACTGTTCCTTGACCTCTTGTTCCCTAGTGGGATACAGTCCCACCTAAAGTATTATGTGTGCGTGAATGCTAAGTCACTCAGTTGTGTCCAACTCTTTGTGACCTTATGGACCATAGCCCATGAGGCTCCTCTGTCCATGGGATTCTCCAGGCAAGAATACTGAAGTGGGTTGCCATGCCCTCCTCCAGGGGATCTTCCTGACCCCAGGCATCGACCCTGTGTCTCTTAAGTCTCTTGCATTTGCAGGCAGGTTCTCTACCACTAGCGCCACCTGGGAAGCCCCTCAAGTATTATACTTTGTTTCAATTCAGTTCTAGACACCCTCACTCTGGTTGCCATCCTTTAGGTGGTATTATTTAAATTTTGAGCCTTGAGTGAAATTGTATAAGGAAATGGACTATCACTACTCACTCCCTAAGAATTTTTATTGCTCCCTTTCTCGTACTGGGCTTCTGCAGGCAGAATTACACCTCTGTTCTCTCAGGTTCACAGACTTAATATCTCCAGTGGTTGGATGTGGTACAAAAGATGTGGACGTTGTGTACTCAGCTGCAGGAAGGGCTATAATCTTTTCTTTCAACTCACCTTTGGAGGGAATCAAGCTACTTTGTTTACATTATCTTTGAAATGAGTCACCTTGAATCAGCTTAATGGGAGTGGTAACAGTTTAAAAACAAATCAGTTTGAGCTGTGACCACTTGTGATCCTTTATGGAAACACTTCTGTGGGCAGTACTTTGATATCTCATAACTGGTCCAAGTATTTTGTTTTGGAAATTTTTTGTAAAAACAACCTTACTGAGGTTATGTTTGCTGGCACCAGTTTCCCATTCTGTTTTCAATGTCTTTCCAAAGTCTGCTTTGACATGCTTTGGACAAGTCATGGCAGAAGGGCATAAAGAGCAGAAACTGGACAGATGTCCATTTGAATAACATCAATAGTGTTTTTCCTTTCTTACCATGTGGGTAGAGAAGTCACCACCTTCAATTTGTCTGTCAAATTTTGACCTCCTTTTTTGCAGCTCATTAGAATACTTCCCCACAGTTTAAATTTGCTAATGGTATTTATCCTGAAACTTGGTCAGAACAAGGCTGACATGCCCATGCTTGGGCAACTTAAACTATTTGATGTTACATAAAGTTCCACCAGTTTTCTTTAGAAAACTTTGGGTCACTGCATTCAAGCTTAGTCAAGTGCACAACTGTATATGGAGACACTTCCAATTACATAGTCTGGAGCTGAAAAGGGGTAGGCTGGGGGTTGGTAATTTGGGGGTGGAGGCGCTTGTTTTTGCTAAGATGGTAAGGAAGAAAAGGGGCCAAACACTGGCTATATTAAGCCATGTTTGTTCCTCTGTATTTGTGTGACATCACTGAGCTGAGAGAGGGTGAGGACAGGTGTCAAGTTGGGCAGGACTACCAAGAATTTATAGCACATCACTGGTCTGGTATGCTTGGGCTCTCTCGTCTTCCCCCATGGGAGACAGCATTGGGTTGCTTTGACTTTTTAGTTTCTATTTTCACTATTATTCTGTTTTGTTTTTTTTTCCGTGATTAACCCACTCCAGTATTCTCGCCTGGAGAATTCCATGGGCAGAGGAGCCTGGCAGGCTACTGTCTACGGGGTCTCAAAGAGTCAGACACAACCGAGAGACTAACACTTTCACTTTCAACACTTTTCTATGATAATCACATCTGCCTTTTAAATTAATCTTCTATACATTGATAATTTTGTCTACCAAAAGAATAACTAGAAAAGGGAACCCTCCTATACTGCTGGAATGTAAATTGGTATAGCCACTATGGAGAACAGTATGGAGGTTCCTTAAAAAACTAAAAATAGAGCCTCCATATGATCCTGCAATCCCACTTCTGAGCATATATCTGGAAAAGATGAAAACAATAATTTGAAAAGATGCATGCACCCGAGTGTTCAGAGCAACACTGTTTACAATAGCCAAGACCTGGAAGCAACCTAAATGTCCATTGACAAATGAATGAATAAAGATGATATAGCATATATATACATACAGTGGAATATTATTCAGCCATAAAAAGAATGAAATAATTTCACTTACAGCAACATGGATGGACTTGAAGAATATCACACTGCATGAAGTCAAAGGCAAATATCACAAATATCATTTACATGTGGAATCTTAAAAATGATGCAAGTGAACTTATTTACAGAACAGAAACAGACACAGAAAACAGACTCATGGCTACCAAATGGAATATGCAGGGAGGGATAAATTAGGAGTTTGGGATTAACAGATACACACTGTTGTATGTAAAATAGGTAAACAAGGACCTACCATATGGCACATATGCTACCATATAGCATATTCATATCACCTAACAACCTATAATGGAAAAGAATCTGAGAAAGAAATATATATACATATGCATACATATATCTTAACCACTTTGCTATACACTTAAAACACTGTAAATCAACTATACTTCAATTTAAAAAAAGTAAAAGGAAGAATAACTAGGGTCTGAGTCAGGGCTGGAATTGTTCTCCTTTGAGTTAAAGTTACTAAGTAAAGTTGTTGGACTTCTGGGACATTTGTTTTTGACTGGTTATATCCTGGATGGTAGAGCTTAATGGAAAATTAATAAACCTGTTTATTAGGATTATCTTATCTATATCACAAGGCTATTACTGTG
Organism: Cervus canadensis; assembly: GCF_019320065.1. Lineage (NCBI taxonomy): Eukaryota > Metazoa > Chordata > Mammalia > Artiodactyla > Cervidae > Cervus > Cervus canadensis. Next base: position 25,602,801 of record NC_057411.1, on the reverse strand, counting down.
AGACTCAAATGATGTAGAAGTTGTAAAAAGACTTCAAAGGAATTCAAGGGTCAAAGAAGAAAAGGATCATGTTTATTCGTATTTACCACCATTTGTATGAATAAGCACTTTGTGGTGTTGTTGCTACCAGTGACATTTGGGTAGAATTAATGTCACCAACACCCTACAGGTGAATGTTTTTTGGCCATAAGGAAAACAGACATTGGAAGAGACTCTCAGTAAGAGCTAAGACTAGTCCCAGATATGATAGTTATCTATTAACCTAGAGAGATCTAGGAATACCTTGGGTCCCTAATGGCTGCAGATCCATCATGAAATAGATATAGATGACGGGGACTGTGATGAGGATGACAATGAAGAAGAAGATGACCACGGTTGCTTTTTTAACACATATTGAGTGTTTACTGTGTGTTGGGTACTTTTTCAAGGATTTTACATAAATTAACTCATTTAATCCTTCTCAACAATCCTATCCCACCTCACTCTATGTTCATCCCCATTTTACAGGTGAGAACACTAATGCACAGAGAAAATAAGCAACTTAATTAAAGCCAGAGAGAAAATAAAAAATGAACCTTGGTCCAACTGGTAAAGATAAGCAGTTGCCCAGTTTTATTTATTCTGGGCATTAGAATGCATTGAAAATTAATAGTACACTTTATAAATCATGATGTCCCAGAAAAGGAATCTTTCCCAGAGATTTTCCTGCTTTATAAATTGCATTCTTTGTAGTGCTCAAGGGTCTTAAAAGATAGGTTTTATATCTTATTATACTGGAATCACTTTACCTTAAAATGCTTTGAATACAATAGGAGCTCAATGCAAGTTAGAATAAACACTTTTGTATCTGAACTCACTGAAGAGTACAGTGAGGTATCTGTATAAGAATGGATTTTGTTGATTTCTACACATTCCGTACATTTTAAAGAATCTATATAATTTTTTGTTTCAGTATGTAACTAACGTACTGAAGCACATCCTAAAAATCAGTACAAGAATTAATTAAAATGCATGTTGACTACTCTGGTATAGATATAGTTTTACTAATATAAAAATTGTTATAATTTAGGCTGGTATGTCTACCCACAGAGGCCCATGGTACTATATTAATACTGTAAATCTGGAAACCATCATAGGCCCTTTGATAAATAGAGTTGATATCACTTACACAATTTATTACTTTTCAGGGGAATGACACGCTGGGGAGAATTTGATGATCTTTATCGCATTACTGACTTGGACAGGGATCAGATTCCAGCGTCTGGAGGAACAGGTTCCCAGGAAGGTCAGTATCAAACTCTTATTAATGAGGAGACTTTCTTAGATACTATAATGCATGAATCCTAAATGTTTCTCTGAAATATAACATTTTATATACCATTACTTTTTAAACTCTTATTTTATATTTTAAAAATGTATCTTAGGAGCATACCAACTTAAGTCACTACAATGCTCATATAATGTTTAAGAACCTTACTTTACTATATAAAAGCATTATTTTTTTTTAAAAAATTGTATTAAGTCACTTAGCTTTATTAGATTAGGGAGAACTAATGGTTTGAATAAAGCTTTTCATACATAAAATTGTTCAATATTTCCCCCCAAGGATTAGGATCATTTATAACACTCAGTAGTTGTTTATGTTAAGACCAAGCCCTTCAGGATGAATTCTACATCTTTTGAGAAGCTAAACATTTTAGTTAATACTTAATACGACATGGCTTCTCAGAGGCAGATATGCTGGGTTTCCTACATTTGATAGGGTTGTTTTAAGCATTTATATGGCTGAGTTGCTCTGCTCTGTACCTGAAACTATCACAACATTGTTAATCGGCTATATTCCAACATAAAATAACAAGTTTAAAAAAAGAGAGAGAAATCTACTTAAACATCCAGTGAGTTCATATCAAATTTGACAAACCAATGGAAAATGCCAGCTTCTATGACCTGTGACATCAGTAATCATAACAACAATGATATAATACTGTTACTTTTCTGTCATTTACTGAGACAGGCATGATATCTTGTATTTTACATGGGTTTTCATTATATGGTATATAGAGACCCAAGGAGGAGCTGATGACTGAGACTGGAGTGGGGTTCACATTTCTGAAATGGTGCTATTAGCAAGCTGATTTCAGATTGAACAAGGGTATCATGCTGGCATTATCTTCATGAAGCTACCAGCAACTTCCAATGTGTAACTAATTTTTTTCAAAGCATTCTCAATTCATCCCCTCTACTGTCCTTTAACAACTCATATTCTATAATAAACATGATGCTCCTTCCAGGACTCCCTTATTTTTGTCTTATGACCTTTTGGCATCTTTTATATGATGGTCCTTATATTAATAATTAATCCATTGACAACACTCATTTCAACACAGGGGAATCCCAATATCTTGCCACCAAAGATACAATAAAAATCTATTTGCATTTAGCACCCGTGCTAGAGAAAGATGAAACATCATTTGCTTATACTGTAACTACAATTAAATTAAAATTCCAAGGTAAAATGGAACACAAGTGTCACCAGATGGCCCTATTCTTAAACAAGATCATTGCTATTTTCTGTTTAAAAGAATTTTAGTCCATTGCTTAGCCACATAATTATTTATTAATACTAATGCATCCATGATGCAAAGAGATGAGCAGCTAAATTATATGGGTTTATAACCTTTATTCTTCCCAGACTATTTATCTTATCACAGTAGCACTCTGAAGCCTCATGCAAACAAAGAGCCTGAATCCCCATTCCTCTACAGAACTATGAGTGAAGCAACCCTGGTGAGGAAAAGGATGAAGCCTCCGATGATGGACAGAAAAGACAGACAGAAGCATAGGGCCTCTATTAATGGACACTTTTATAACCATGAAGTGAGTTACAATTCCATTCATGTCATTTAAAAGAATGCTGTCTATTGTGCTAACAATATCACTGTATTGAATTTACAATTCAAACTTACAAAACTATCAGATACACTACTGCTATTATTACTGGGTACTCTCTGCTTATTTGGCATGAAATTGTGTTGCTGGATTATCTCATTACTCACTAAAACATCATCATATGAAGTAGATACTCTTATTTTCCCTATTTTACATGTGAGTTAACTGAGGCTCACAGCTGCTGTTCAATCACCCAGTCATGTCCAACTCTTTGCGACCCCCTGGACTGCAGCACTCCAGGTTTCCCTGTCCCTCACCATCTCCCACACTTTGCTCAAATTCGTGTTTATTGAGTCAGTGATGCCATCCAACCATCTCATCCTCTGTCGTCCCCTTCTCCTCCTGCCTTCAATCTTTCCCAGCATCAGGGTCTTTTCCAGTGAGTCAGTTCTTCGCATCAGGTGGCCAAAGTGTTGGAGCTTCAGCATCAGCCCTTCCAATGAATATTCAGGGTGATTTCAGGATTGATTGACTGCTTTGATCACCTCAGATTCACAGAAATTCACAGAGGTTACACAATTTATCACAGGTCACACTGCTTTTAAGTACCAACTCTGAATTCAAATCCAGCTTTGTCTGATGCCAGAACCCAAGTTCTTAACCAGCATGATTGGTGAACCCTAAGTGGCAGACCCCATGATACACACTGGAAATATACAGACGGCTCAGTTGGTGCCTTTGCCAGCATGGAGCTTAGCGCTTGGGCAAAGAAACCAATACATCCATAAATGTCATTAGAATCATGTAAGTGCTACAAAAGATATTGGTTTAAAGTATATTCAAACATTAAATTTGAAATAAAAGGATTAAGTCAACTATAACCCTGATTATTCTGATCAGTTAAATTTCTAATTCTAGGTCTTACACATATATACATATCACTTTTTACACAAGTGCAATTATAGTTTATATAATTTATATTTTGATTTTTTTCACTTAATATGTGTTGAACTTATATGTGCCTTTCTATAATATTTATAAGACATTTAACTTGGCCGAAAGTAGGAAAGAGATCATTTTTTTTCTAGAACTCAAATTTTTTATGTCATGTATTTTAACGATCATTCATCCATTCATTTAATAAACACTTTAAAACCACTTTATGTGAGGCACCATTTTAAGCTCTTTCATACAAAATATTAATTCATTCATCATAAGCTTTTTCCTTAGAGGGCTTTCTACCTTTTTCCTTCTTCCTCCCTTGGAAGGATATCCATATGTCCCTTTGGAGACTGGTGGGGAGAAATCTCCCCTGTGAATTTTTGGTTCAAATTAGACATTTTTCTGTCTCAAGAATTTCCTCCCTGGCCAAAACATAGTATTGACAGTCCCCTACAGATATGCAACTACCGATAGTCCTGGTTTCTTCTCTTCAGAATTACACTTATGTCAGCACACGGAGGGTGGTTTGTGTTAAGAAAGGCTGTGAAAGCCACGTATTTCTAAACGAGCAGCTTCCAGATTGGTCCGCAGTACTAAGAATGAAATTGGCACTAGGTTGGCAGCACAGCATCATAATTCAAATTCTTGGTCTTTGCAGTTTGATGACGTGATTGCAAGTTCTTGCTGAGCAAATAAAAAATCTCAATCTTCCTAGCTTTCATCCTTCCTTCTTTACAAGGCTGTTCATGGGATTAAGCGGATTGAGGTGAATTTAGCACTTAGCATAGTGTCTGCAGAAAGGAAGAACTCAGTTTACATTAGTGTCATTGCTGTTGATTGAAAGAGATCAAGTGAAACTAAAGATATTTCATACAAATGTCATTCACTACAGTATAATAACTAGCAGAAAATGAAACCCCAAAACCCAAATCACCCTATCAATGGGCATGCAATGATGGGCATCTAGGGATTTAAGTTGAAATAGTTGTAAGATATGTTTTTATATCCTGAAAGCTCTTGATAATGCCAATATTGAATAACACACTTATTAGAGGCTTAGATTGTGATACATAGTCCCAAGGAAATACTTCCAAGACCCCCAGTGGATGCCTGAAACCAAGGATAGTACTGAATTCTATATATACTATGTTTTCTCCTATACATATTTACCTATGATAAAGTTTAGCTTATAAATTAGGTAAAATAAGAGATTAACAACAATATCTAACAATAAAGTAGAATAATTATAATAATATACTGTAAAAATGTTATGTGGATGTGGTCTTTTCCTCCCTCTCAAAATATCTTATAATACTGTATTCAACTTCATAAGGGCAGGAGATGATAAAATGCCTATGATGTGATAAGATAAAGTGAGGTAAATGACGTAGGCATTGTGATGCAGCATTAGGCGACTAATGACCTTCTGGCAATATATCAGAAGGAGGATCATCTGCTTCAGGTGATCCTGGACCATCAGGCTGTGATGGAGTTGATAGATGTCAGAAGCAGACATTGTCAGTGGGTGGGGATCTTGAGCAGGGTGGGGTAGGATGGTGCAAGATTTTATCATGCTACTCAGAATGGCTTCCCTGGTGGCTCAGATGGTAAAGAATCTGCCTGAAATGCAGGAGATCCGGGTTCAATCCCTGGGTCAGGAAGATCCCCTAGAGAAGGGAACAGCAACCTACTTCAGTATTCTTGCCTGGAGAATCCCATGGACAGAGGACCCTGGTGGGCTACAGTCCATGGAATTGCAGAGTTGGACACTACTGAGCAACTAACACTTCCAGCACATTTTCCGAATGCCACACAGGGACTTCCCTGTAAGACTTTGCCTTCCAATGCAGGGGGTGTGAGTTCGATCCCTAGTCAAGGAGTTAAGATCCCACATGCCTGTGGCAACAATAGAGAAATCATAAAACAGAAATAATATTGTAACAAATTCAGTAAAGACTTTAAAAGTGGTCCATATCAAAAAGAAAAAAAAACTTAAAAAAGAATGGCATACAATTTAAAATGTGTGAATTATTTCTGGAATTTTCCATTTAATTTTTTCATCTCAGGATTTTATTTTAAAATAGGAATAAAATTATGAGTAAAAAATTTATGGTTATATGTTTCTTATAATTTTTATGGTGCATTACTAATCCCCAAGAGGGATGTGTCAGACTTATTGGATCACGGCAGCTGTTTACCAAATTTCATCTAAAGGGCCGACTAGTTCCCAAAGCAACTTGTGGGAAACATTGTTCTAAATATTCAATTAGCAGGACTTTTACCCAAATCCTCAGTTGAGATATAAGCTGAATCACATGAAATTGCCAGCATTGGACCGTTTCTGACCAACTGGAAAGGAATGATTTCATATGGTTCAAATGAAAACAATTTAGAACAATTACTCCCTAACAGGAGGGAATTTTGAAATCTTAAATTACAGTAAAGAATGGTATGATTATCTAATGAAAATATTTCAAACATTCTCAAACGATGTTTTACCTAACTTACTCTAGAAGCAATATAAAGCTGCTTAAAGCCATACATAGTACTCAGCAACCAAAACAAAGAAAGTAAAAATAAGAAAGCAAAATTTTAGACTCCTGATCTTGAATTTTTTTGTGCAAAGGAAGGCCAGATTCAAGAGACAGACTCTTGCTAGTTTGTCACATATGTCCTTAAAATTACAACAATCTTTTTTTTTTTTTCTAGACGTCAATTTTCACTCCAGCTTTTGGATCAGAAACTAAGGTCAGAGTAAATAGTAATATGAGCACTGAAGAAGTCATAAAGCAAATTCTCCAAAAATTTAAGGTAATCTTTATCAGTGAACTGAACAATAAATATCTTGTGTATAATTGTAAACACATAAATGGATTTTTTCTGAAAAAGACACATAAGCATGTATATCTAAATTAAATATTCAGTTCCAAAAAATTCTTTCCTATGTATAGTTGACCCTTGAAAAACACCTGTTTGAACCCCAGGGGTTTATTTAAATATGGATTTTTTTGTTAACTTTTTATTTTGTGTTGGGATAGAGCCAATTAACAATGTTGTGATAGTTTCAGGTAAACAGCAAAGGGACTCAGCCATACATATTCATATACATGGATTTTTTTTCAACACGTATATTACTGTTTACAGTACATGGTTGGTTGAATCCATGAATGCAGACCCAAGAGTACAAAAGGTCAACCAAGGGCCTAGAGTATACATGGATTTTTGTATCCACAGCAGATACCAAAAAACAACTATATAACATCTTTTAGTAACTGCACTGAGAAATTACCTTATCCCCAAGGAGCAGAGAAGATTTTATATCTGAAAGTGAAAAATTAAAGTGAAGAAACAGATACATAATCTGGGTCTGGTTGGCTTAGAAAACACTAACAAAGAATTCGTGTCTGTTCATTCTTTTCCATTGACAGATTGAAAATAGTGCCCAGGATTTTGCACTTTACATTATTTTTGCAACAGGAGGTAAGAAAACTTGGTTATTCTTACATGACTGCAATGTGTTGTCAGTTCCTGCCCATTAATAAGGCAGAAAAGCAGTTTACCTCTTTCTGCGGGAGAAAGGGAAGGAGGGAAGGAAGAAAGAAGAGAGGTGGAGTGTTTTAGATTATTCATTCTTTACAGTTTCAAAGGAAGACAACCTAAGAATAAGGGATCCTAGAAGCGCTTATAACACAAAAGACTTTGCTTTTTGGCCAGGCATTAAACTATCTGAATGGTGATCAAAGAGCCCTGGAGCACAGGTGGAAGATTCCCAGGAATTGTAGGCATTTCGGTTGTTGATCTTTGTATTCCTTTCTTTTTCACTTTCCCTTATCATTCTCGCTTTTACTGGAGTCATCATTGCATACCATTACTCCCTGTCTCATCGTTACCTCTTTCTTAGCATAGTGTCTGACACATTGTGGGAGAGTTTCCTCCTCCTCAGTAGAGAAGAATGTGCAGAACCACGTGGTGGGGGTAAAAGTTAGCATCAGGACCCAGAGAGACTATGTGTGGGGCGCGAGGAGCAAAGAGTAAAAGATGGATTAGAGAAACCCTAAGGCAATATTGAAATGAAATTTTTGAGAGCCTTAAAATAGAAAACCCAGAAATAAACCCTTGCACCTATCGTCAATTAATCTATGACAAAGAAGGCAACTACACAATGTTGGAGACAGTCTCTTCAACAAATGGTTCTGGGAAAATGGGACAGTTAGATGTAAAAAAAAGAAAAAAAAAGTTAGATCATTCTTTAACTCCATATACAAAAATAAGCTCAAGATGGATTTAAGACCTAAATGTAAGATTGCATACTATAAAACTCCTCGAGGAAAACCTAAGCAGAACACTCTCTGACATAAATCGCAACAGAACTTTTTTCAATCTGTCTCCCAGAACATTGGAGATAAAAACAAAAATAAACAATGGGACCTACCGAAACTCAAAAGCTTTTTCACAGCAAAGGAAGCAATAAACAAAACAAAACTATAGCCCGCTGATTGGGAGGAAATGTTTGCAAATGATGTGAATGAAATGGAATTAACCTCCAAAAATTACAAACAGCTCATGCTATTAACAGCAGCAAAGCAAACAGCCCACTCAAAAAGTGGGCCGAGGACCTAAACAGACATTCCTCCAAAGAAGACATACAGACAACCAACAGGCACATGAAAAGTTGTTCAACATCGCTAATTATTAAACAAATGCAAATCAAAACTACAAGGAGATATCACCTCACACCAGCCAGAATGGCCATCATTAAAACTGAAAAATTTTGAAGTTAAATTATAGAAATGGCTCATGTTGTAATTTAAGTGTCTGATTGCTTGAGCCAGAAATTGAATAAATAAAATAATACATTTTGATCCAGAACAACTATAAGAAAATGGAAAATTGGATATCCAAACATATACAAAATTAAAGTCCTTACAAATTGAAAGCTTAAATATAAGAAATATATACATATATATAAACTTTTGAAAGTTCTGAGTGTGTGTGTATATTCATTCTGGTTGTTAGGAGAAAACTACAAGATAAAAATGCTGGACTGTATAAAATGTAAAAGATACAAATAAAAGATTATGAAGACTATCAGATGAAAGATTAATACCTACAGTATCCAAAAGTTCTTGCAAAGTGATAATGAAAAGGCAACCAATATAAATATACGAAGAAGTATGATAAAGCAGTTCAGAGAATAACAAAATAACCTGTAAATATTTTTAGCAAAGTCTAAAACTTAAGGGAATGCAAGTATTAAAGGAAATGCAAAGGTCAAGGACATGTATATTCAACCCACAATGCCATATTATCTTTTATCTGTTTCTACTTACTGGCTGGCATGGATAAGAGTAAAAGAGTATGTTCATGCAGTTCTGGAGAAGATCTGACTCCTACTTTCTTGGAACTCATTTTAGCAGTATTAATTAAAAATCTATAATATACATATTCCTTAGCCCAGCAAATCCACTGGTGAGAATCTGTTTCACAAAAATCAAAGAATTATTACCCACAAATTTATATGCAAGGTTATTTATAATGATAGAAAGCTAAAGGCAAAGTTACCCATCATAGAAGAATGATTTAATACATGATTAATATGCAGCTATTAAATGAAATGAGTTAGATCTGTATTAGTTGAATGGAGGGAACTCTACAATACATATTTATTAAAAATGCAACATGCCTATACATGCATAGAGTATGAGTTCATTTTTTAAAAAGAATTATAAATCCCTATTTAAATATGTGGTTTATATGAGTATATGATTAGGGAGAAAGGTATGGAAAGATAAATACCAAGCTATCAACACTGATTGCTTGGTTAGGGGATTGGAGACACAGAAAAGACAATGGGAAGGAGAAAAAGCATAAGACAAAAAAAGCAAAAAATAAACTTTGATATTTAAAAATGTGTACAATAAAAATAGCAAGTGTGATATGACCACTTTTGTGTATTGTCTGTGTGTGTACCTAAATAGACATATGGAGGAGTATCCTCTCAAAATGAAATGCTGCTTATCTCAGAGTTCTGGGATCCCGGGGAATTTTTACTTTCTGCCTTGTGCTTTTCCTCATAATTACAATTACATAACCTCATAACCCAACAGTGTATAAGGGTTTTTAACCTTATTGATGAATAATTAGGATAATTGACAAATATAATTGAATATATTTAAAGTGTACAACATAATTTGACATACACATATACTGTGGACTGATTGCCATGATCAAGATAATCAACACATCTATGAGCTCACATAGTTAACTTTTTTTTAACTATTTTTACTATAAAACTATAGTTCTTTATATTTTGCCTGTGAAAATCACATTTCTTATACATGAAATCCAGAACTGAAGGTAATCATAACTAAGACCTTTTTAGGGACTAAGAATAGGGAAAAGAATGGAGATTAGAGCACCTGTTTGGCTAGTAATGTGGAAAATAGATGGGTGTATTTTTAAAACCTTTTATCTACTAAGCCCATGATCTATAACAGTGTTTCTCAAATTGTGGCACACTTCAGAATGACCTGGAGAGTTCATTTAAAAATACAAATTCTCAAGCCCCTCCAGATCTAAGGACAGTCTGGGAATACATATTTCCAATAATTATCCCAGGTGACCATTAAGTAAGAAACATTGCTTTATATTATCAAGCATAAAACAAATTGAGGATGCAAACCCAAGCTAACTTAAGATGTAAAGTTCAAAAGAGGGTTCTGCCACACAACCCAGCAATCCCACTGCTGGTCATACACAGTGAAGATGCCAGACTTGAAAGAGAAGTGTGTACCCTGATATTCATCGCAGCACTATTTACAGTAGCTAGGACATGGAAGCAACCTAGATGTTCATCAGTAGATGAATGAATAAGATAGTTGTGGTACATGTACATGATGCAATATTACTCAGCTATTAGAAAGAATGCATTTGAATCAGTTCTAATGAGGTGGATGAACCTGGAGTATATTATCCAGAATGAAGTAAGTCAGAAAGAAAAACACTAGTACAGTATATTAACACATATATATGGAATTTTAAAAGATGGTAATGATGACCCTATATGCAAGACAGCAAAAGAGACACAGATATAAAGAACAGACTTTTGGACTCTGTGGGAGAAGGAGGGGGTGGGATGATTTGAGAGAATAGCATTGAAACATGTATATTGCCGTATGTGAAACAGATGATCAGTCCAAGTCTGATGCATGAAACAGGGCACTCAGGGCCAGTGCACTGGGAAGACCCAGAGGGATGGGATGGGGAGGGAGGTGGGAGGGGCGTTCGGGATGGGGACACATGTACACCCGGGCTGATTCATGTCCATGTATGGCAAAAACCACTACAATATTGCCTTCAATTAAAATAAATTAATTAATTTTTTAAAATAGAGGGTTCTGGTGGGCAAATGAGAAGAGCTGAATTATCAAGGTTCCCCATTGCTTCAGAAGTCACAGAGGAATTAAAGCAGCAAACGCTGACTCTGTGGACACAGTAATGAATCATATCACCAGTTGTGGGAAAGCTGGGCTTCCAAGTTCTGGACCCTGTCTTGTACTTTTTTCCCCGGAGAAGTCCAGTCCAGGGGATGAGAACAGTTCTGACCCTTGGAACTTTTAAAAGCCCAAAGAAACACATGATACCAGAGAGGGGACTGACTGGTCTACCTTTTTCCTGTCAGTCTATTTCAACAGAGCAGACAATTCTTTAACCATGTAACTCAGACTGTGTCACACCTCTTAGACCCTCCAGTGATCTCCCTTCTCACAGCAAAGTCAGAATCTTTGTGCTGGTCCCATTGCCTCTTCTCTTCATCATTTAATAGCCCTCTCCTCATCTCCATACCAGCCACCTTGTTCCCTAGCTGTTCTTTGACATCTTTAGGCATGCACTGACTTCATGGGTGCTCAATTTACTTACTTATTCTTTTGACACACACTTCCCCTAAATAGCTTCACGATTCCTGTCTCATCTCCTTCAGGTCTTTGCTCAAATATTACATCTTCAGTGAGGCCTTCCTCAGCCATTCTATCAATAATTTAAAACTTTTCCCTTGCATAAACATATTTGTACACATGAACACTTTCTACCCCCTTCCTTGAGTAATTTTCCCCCTGAATACTTATCACTATATATGTTAGGTTTTATTGCTGTATCTTTCTTATCACCATCCTCTATGAGTGTAAGGTCCATGAGAGAAGTGATTTTACTCTGTTTTCTTCTATAGTGTTCCCAGCACAGAGAACAAGGCCTGGTATATAGTAAGAACTCAAAAATTATTTGAGGAAGGAAGGAGGAGAGAAAGTGATTGTAAAGGCACTGTGTCCTGTTCATGCTTCATTCTGATAAAAATGAAGTCACAGATGTGAGACTACTTAGGCAAAAAATTAGAAATATTTTAATGGTAGAAGTGTTTATAACTTTTGGAAATTTGAAGTTCTGGGAATATACCAAATTGGAAGTTATTTTCTTTCTCATGTCATTATTATGGCTGAATGGATGAAGACCATAGATGTATGAAATAATAAAAAAAAAAAAAAAACTCCTAATATAAATAACAATTCAGAATATATTTTTATAGAAAATCCAAAGATTGGATGTGGGGTGAGCAGGAAATGAAGAATTGAAGATAATTACAGTTTTGTATCTGAGCTACTAGAAGGATAGTTAATTAATGGAACTAGGAAAGATCAATAAATATTTATTGAATGAATGTTTTTAGGTTTTGCAAAGGCATAAATGGGACGGCAGTGTCTGAACATCCAAACCAAAGGCAAGGTTAGAATTCTCAGATAGAAAGTCAAATCTCAAAGGATAGCAAGAGAAAGTTTATTTTTAGTTCATTTAAAGATTTTAATTTCAACTTGCTTCTTTGAGTGAGTAAAACAACTCCTGTTCTTTATAGGTTTTACAAAGTAAGTAAAAGAAGCAAAATGAATGGACAAATTATGTTCCTTTTTTTCTCTAGGATGGCCTCCTGACTGTAGTTGATTCTTATTTTCATTTGCAGAGCAGAAACGGCTAAATAAGACAGACATTCCGCTGCTGCATAGACTCCTACAGGGACCGTCCAAAATGAATGCTCGCATTTTCCTCATGGATAAAGACGCAGAAGAAATTAGCAGTGATGTATGGATGCCGTTGCCCTGAATCTGTCTTTGAGCTCTCCTGACCCAGTACCTCCCACACAAACGCTCTATCTTTTTGTTTTTTCTTTCAGGTGGCTCAGTATATCAACTTTCATTTTTCTCTCCTGGAATCTATCCTTCAAAGATTAAATGAAGAAGAGAAAAGAGAGATTCAAAGAACAGTAGCAAAGTAAGTCAAGAGCTTGCACACTGGGTGCTTGGTTCTTTAGTAGGTTTAATGTAGGAAATGTGTCAATGGTTAATACTCTTTTTCTCCTTATTTTCAGATTCAGTGCAGAAAAGGCAATCATATTGAAATATCTTCGAAATAAACGGGTAATAAAAACAGAGACAACAGTTTAGCAGTACAGGTCACCATTGCTAAGACACTTGAACAAAATTGGGTTTTAGTACTATTTCAGTGCATAAATTCTATACTTGCATTTTTAAAAAAAGTATGTGAACTTGAATCTATAGGAAATTGAATGTAAGGCCTGTTTCTCTCTGAAGTGAAGAGGTTAGGTAGGATTCACAGTTGGACTGAAAGAAACTTGAATTTAGTTTCAGTAACTAAAATAAGCTTGGATACTATGTATTCCAAATAGGTTTTAGAGTAAAACACTCAGTGAACTTGAATTTACATGGTATCTTCAGATACCATGTGGCTTAAGCATATTTAACTTCAACTGTCAAGAGAACTATCATCAACTAGCTCTCAGAAATGATTCAGAAGTAATAGCTTCCAGCTCTTGAAATAAAATATCAGCACATTATTATCCCACCAAGAAATCTGATGGTGATGGTATTTCACAGTTCCTTAAACTCTAGCCTTTTCATAAAACCTAGGAGTGTCTTTCAGTCCTTCGAGCTATCTATAACATCAGAGCTACCTGTCCTTTGGGACAGAAAACATTATGGACTCTGTTAAGAAATCCAGATCATAATTCTCTCAACCTGAGCCCTTCTTTTTTCCCCTCTCTGTTCTACTGATGAATGTCAAAAGTGTTCTTAAGATTTTTCTTAAGTCAATTGAACTAATTTTCTTTATTTTTCCAAGCAAACATATCATAGAGATTTAAGGTATTTCATCAGCTAGGCTAAGACTTGACCCATGATAACCATTTGTTGCTGAATGAATACAGAAGATAATGCGAAGCTGTGGGATCTGAAGTTGGGCAGGAAATCTGGAGCTCTGATCTTTTTCTCCAGAATAACTCATTTACAAGACAGGGCTCAGGGTCCTTCAAGTCCACTTCACCAGTCTGAAAAAGCATTGAGAATGCCACAAGCATCACCTGTGATTTTACTTATGAACTCTGTATTAAAACCGAGATTTATGCAGCTTTTTTCCATTCTATTTCTACTTGCATTCCTCATAAGCGTGGGACTCAATGGACTCACTGACTCAATGGACATGAATTTGAGTAAACTCCAGGAGTTGGTGATGGACAGGGAGGCCTGGCATGCTGGAGTCCATGGGGTTGCAAACAGTCGGACATGACTGAGTGACTGAACTGAACTGAATAAGCATTGGATTAAATTGATTGTATTACACATACTATAAGATAAGGTTGAGTGTAGTAAATCCAGTTGGAAGATCAGTTATCAAAATATGAAACATGTTTAAGACAAAAGTATTACTTCCCAGTGTCACCAGATCCCAAACTGGACGAAAGTAAAAGTGTGCTATGAACTTTTGAGTCCTAGGAAATCTCCTTTATTGAATAAGATAGTGGCTTGCAAAAAAAAAAAAAAAAAAAGATAGTGGCTTGCATCTTTATCCTTTTATCTGTGAGTTAATAAGAAAGTCTCAACTCACTAAAATAAAGCAAATGTAGTGGTTAAAGCTCAGTATACTTATTTAAAGTAGTCTCAAGTACCTGCCATAAACATGACAAAAGATCCATCTTTAATATCTTGAAAGTCTACAAAATGGAAAAAAAAAATAACAAGTAAGACACATGGTTTGAAAAGTAAAATTGCAGAAGAGAAAATGCAAATAGCTACTAAGTGTGTGGGAAAAGTTGTATCTTAATAGTGATCTGTGGTATTAGTCTGTGTCTGAGGAGGAGACAGAAACCACACAGTCATTTAAATGGGGGTTATAATTTCATATAAAGAACTATTTAGCTGTGATAATAGGAAAGTAACTATAAAAATGGAAAGGGAACTCTAAAAGGTACCCTAGTCTGAGGAAGAATACCCAGCTAAGGAGAAGCTTGGAGGAAGGAGTTGAAATGCACTGAAGAAGGTGTGGCTGCAGCCCATCGCATAGAGGAAACGTGCTCTGCTCCCAGGACTCAGCCGGGCCACAGCCATAGGATAAGCAGGAGCAACCCTCTGGAGTGTGGAGCTAGTGGGCAAGTGAGCGCAGGGGCTTCTCTGTGGGCACAAGGCCAGATCACACAGTGTCGGCGTCTGGAGGGCTGCAGGAGACAGAGTCTGGGGCCCAGGTAGGCTGAGGCTGAGGGGTGGGTACCCCGATGAAGCCAGGGGCGCTGCCGCCAGTGCTGCTGGGACTGTGAGCTGCGGGAACCATCTCCGCAGGAACCTAGTACATCTCTATGCATGCCGTGGGCTGTGGCATCTTTGAGGCTGCGTGGGACAGAGATGGGGCAAGTGGCTTACTGGGTGGTCAGCCCCACAGAGCACTCTCTGGGAGCGAGCACCAAGGTGAGAAGGTGTGGAGAGGCATGATCTGCGTTAGAGCCCAGGACTGTCAGGGGCTCCAGGCTGTGCCACCGCAAACCAAATCAAGAGCTACAAAAGGGGTTGCGGGAGCAAATGCTAAAGAAAGCCGCACCCACAGGCAACTAGCGCTGAAGAAACCATTGTGGGAGGAGCCCCGGAGGAAGAAAGTCAGCCTCCCGGGAACCTGGCATGCCAGCCCCTACGAATCAGGGAAGACCTGCCTCCTCCTACTGTGCTTCTCCAGCGCCCTCTACTGGCGAAGCATGATATCGTGTAGGCTGCAAAGGAAGCGTATTTCCATGCTCTCTCCTGCGGCAGCTGGGGCCCCAGTAAAGCCTAGCCTGAAAATAAATAATGGTTTCCACGTCCAGTTTCACAGAGACAACAACAAAAAGTGAATTTGTAACAGAGAGGCAATAAAATAACTGGTATGTCAACAAAATGCAAAGAAAGTGAAATTGGTCTATTAAAAAGATGAAAAAATGATAATATTAAATACTCAACAAATTACAGTGAGATGTACTGTACTCGGTACTTAGACTGCTGGCTCAGTGGCAAAAAATCTGTCTGCTAATGCAGGACACCTGGGTTTGATCTTTGGGTTGGGAATATCCCCTGGAGAAGGAAATAGCAACCCACTCCAGTATTCTTGCCTGGGAAATTCCATGGACAGAGGAACCTGGTGGGCTACAGTCCATGGGGTCATAAAAAGAGTCAGACATGACTTAGCGACTAAACAACAAAAGAGAAATAAATGAATATAACTTTCCTTGAGAGCAAATTTAGTAGTAAGTTCACCCTATAATTTTACTTGTAGGGTAAAATTACTTACTTATACTTACGTATACTTACTTATACTATACTTACATATAAGTAAAATTACTTATATGAAAATAATCAGATGTACAAAGACACTATGTAAAGATGACTGTTATTTATTGTGATAAAAGGAAGTAAATAGCCTAATGTTCAAAAATAGAAAAAAAGATTAAAGGAAAAACATTTACCCATAGAATGTAATGCAGCTCTTAGAATTGTTTTCTAATAAATTTTAATTATAAGAGTAAATTCTCCTTATGTTAAGGTAAGAATATAGATACAAATATCCAAAAGTGTGCTATCTATAAGATAATATAGATGTTTTTATATGAATATATACTATTATTATATATATACATGTATGTCTGTAGTATATATACTACAAACCAAAAGCATGTTAAATGTGGTTGTATCTGGTTTGTAGAATAAGGTATGGGTGATTCATATTTTTCATATTTGTTTATCTTATTAAATAATTTATAATGAACATGTATTACTTTTTAAACCAGGAAATAGAAAATGTATGATTAAAAAGTTACCAACAAAAAAGTAGCAAGTACATGCAATCACAGAGTTCTACTAGATGCAACAAAAGGCAAATAAGCTATTCAAGTGAGACATTAACATCACTGCAGTGGTAGTTTTGAATATGTCTGTGAAGGCTTTGATACTCCGCCTTTCAGAGACTGAGTCTAATCCTCCTCACCTTGCCAATGGGATGGACTTAGTGACTCACTTTTAAGGAGCAGAGGAGAGCACGGTGCCAGCTGTCGCTCGGGGAGACTGGGTCATAAAAGTCACTGCGGTGTCCTCCTTGCTTCTTCTCTTGGATTGCTTGCTCTGGGGGTGCCAACTGCCACATCCAGAGAAGCCCTGGGGAAAGGCCTATGGCAGGAACCGAGTCCTTCTGCTAAAAGCCAGCGAGGAATTGAGGTGTCCCCTCCACAGTCCACAGCCGTGTGAGTGGGCCATCCACTCACCCCAGTCAAGCCTTCAGATGACTGCAGCCCTGTCTAAGAGCTTGCCTACAACCTCATGAGACACCTGAGCCAAAACAAAAAGAAAATACCAGCTAAACCACTCCTGGATTCTTGATCCTCAGAAAATGTGTGAGATACAAAATGTTTGTTGTAATATCCTGCTACATTTTAGGATAAGTTGTTACATAACAATAGGTAACTGATAACAATTTCTGAGACGAAAGTCTGTTCATTTCAAAGACATCTTTCTGTCATTCAAGAATATAAGCTTTTGTAACAGAACTATGCATCTTTGTTTTAAATGGTCCAAATATTTCACTACCAGTTACATATTAGTTCAAATTCAGTTCTAGATAATGTTAAACTGATTAATGGTAGAGGTCCTGTCACATTCATCTTTGTATAGTTTGCCGTATTTAATATTTTGTCCTTTGTATAGGATGTGCTCAATCAATCAAAGAAGTGAATAAATTAATGAATGAATAAAAGAATGAGTGAATAAATTGTCTAAAATATTTTTATAAAATCCCCTGTAAGTATGCTTCCTTTTTCACAAATCTGATCTAGTAGCTAAAAATATATAGAAACTTTTCAAATGGTTATTCTCTAATATGGTGGTGTATTTTATTATCTCCTGGCAGTATGAAATATACAGTTAGGCAGTGTTACTATGGAATTTTGTTTAGGGTTTTTCCACATGGCTTCAAGCACTGAAGGAGAAAGAATTACATTTGCAAGGCAGTTGATGAGGTGGAAAAGATGGCAGATGTATCTATTATATTGAGATATCTACATGTGAAAGGAAAGAAAGGAATAGGATGCAATTCAAGAGGCCAAAACCCTTCAACAGCATCCGTTTGTCTTCTAAATAACAGCTAACCTAGTAGACTGAGACTTGAAACTGTCCATATTTGGCCTACAAAGGCAACAGTTTCATATTGTTCACACTAACCTCACTTAGCCTTTGTCAAGCACTAGTTTAAGTGCCTTCCATAGTTCAACTCATTTAACATTTATTACACTTCCAAGAAGAAATTAACCTTTAAATCCAACTGTAAAGATGAGGAAAGTAAGTCATGGAGAGGTTAGGAGTTTTGCTAAACTCTTTAGTAGAAGACCAAGGCTCTAGAATCCTTGGTTCTACAGCTCCAGAATCCGCACTATTAACCACAAGAGTACATGGCTTCACCCTACACTACACACCTTCAAATGGCAGTCTGTCTGTCTTCATTTGTAATAAAGAAATAACAGTACCTACTTCATTATACAGTTTAGAAGTTACAGGAATAATACATTTGAAGGCTGGCACTTTGCATGTAAGAAGTGTATGATAAATACTAGCTATTGTTATAACTAGGCTTCCCTGGTGCCTCAGACAGTAAAGAATCTACCTGTAATATGGGAAACCCAGGTTCAATCCCTGGGTCAGGAAGAAGCCCTGGAGAAGGGAATGGGTACCCCAGTATTCTGCCTGGAGAATTACATGGATGGAGGAGCCTGGCAGGCTACAGTCCATGGGGTGCCAAAGAGTTGGACACAACTGATATACTAATACTTTTAATTGTTGTAACTAAGCTACAATTGTTCCCACCCTGCATTGTAACCTAGGCTTTCACTGAGTCTTACTACTTTACTCTTGTCTTCAAACCCACCACGTGCATTTTCTAGTCACTGGCCAGGGTCACTCCTTCCATGAACTTTCCTGGTCTCTGGGATAATGTGTGATCTCAAACCCCTGGGTTCTACCTTATCAGTTAGCTCTTGTGACACTGGAAATGTGAAATCTGCCCATTATTACAATTCCTCATGTGATTATATCTTGTTTAAATTCATTAGTGATCTGGTCATATCATATTCATATCATTCCTTGCAATACCTACCACAATTTATTGAACATAATAGATACTTTGATGTTTTTTGGACTTAATTTGCTAATATATATATGAACACATTGAAATTACTGGAATGAGGAAAAACCGAAATCAAGTGTAGAGCACTGAAAAGAGCATTAAACATTTTCTCTAATCAAAATCGTTCATTTAGTAAGCACTAAAATATCACTGCTTTTTTTTTTTTTTACTTAATTACACAAAAAACAATCTGGAAAACTAAGCCCAAAGAATAAGTTCCTTATGTCTTTCTCCCAGGAGTTCTGGGGTAAAAAACTGCTGATACACATCATCAGTGAAAGTTCATGTTAATACGAATATATTGGGATTCCTTGGTGACAATGTCAGCATCACATATCTAGGGTAAAGATGAGCGAGAATACTGTTACAAAAGTAACTTTCTTACAAAACCATTTCATTCAGCTCATCAATAATCATTTTCAGTAGTGGTATGGATAGAAACCCTAAGTGGCACTTTGGATCTTTTTCATTCCAGAAATCCAGCAGCCAGGTTCCAGCTTGATGTGGCATGTGGCTGCCCATTATATCCACCTGAGACCTTTGAAAGCCACACAATCCCCCTCCCCACCCTTGAGTTCATATTTCCATTGCTGCTTCTGAGAAGTAGAAAGTTTAAGAGAAGAAAGGAGTTTGCACAAGAGTTGGAATAAACAGATTTCTCTGCTGAGTAAGAAACTAGAGATTTAGTGTAGATTGGCTAGCCTTCTTGGGTAGCATTGTGAGTGGATGAAAACTGACACTATTGATTTTTATTCTGAGTATTAAACATGCATTTCATTATTCATGAAAAACAAAATGCAGGTCTCAACAAAGACCCTATGATGACATTTTCTGGAATCATTTAGCCTCCCAAAAGAAGCTGGCACTTTTCGATCAGTTTGGACCCCTAAAAAAAAAAAAAAAAAGGCAAATAAGCACATCTGTGAGAAAGAGAAAACAGCTAAACAGCTCTGATCCCCAAATAGAAAATCTTTAAGATTTCCCTGTTGCATGAGCTATGTTCTAATATGCCCACCACTCAAGGTCTTAGAATAGAATTGCTCATAGACCTAGTCCCTTAGCTTAAGGACTTAATTCACTGCAATGACATCTATGTTCAAGACCCCAGATATGGCATAAATAAAAATTTGCTTCCTTCTCACTAAAGTATGGCACTCTTTTGCTGCAGAGTAAAAATGCACAATCATCAGCTTCCCACTGCATTTTAAAACAGCGCTAGGGTAATCCCATATTGCATACGTACTCAGTCGCTGAGTTGTGTCCAGCTCTTGGCAACCCCATAGACTGCACCTTGCCAGTCTCCTCTGTCCATGGAATTCTCCAGGCAAAAATACTGGAGTAGGTTGCCATTTTCTTCTCTGGGGGATCATGTGTGTGTGTGTGTGTGTGTGTGTGTACGTACAAACACATGTATCTTTTTAAAATATTTATTTATTTATTTGGCTTGCCAGATCTTAATTGGAGCACAAAGGATCTTTGATCTTCATTGCGGCATGCAAATTCTCAGTTGTAGCATGTGGGGTCTAGTTCCCTGACCAGAGATTGAAACCAGGCCCCCTGCGTTGGGAGTACAGAGTCTTAGTCACTGAACCACCAGAGAAGTTCTCCTATTTATTTGTCTTAATATTCTTTTCCATTATAAGTTATTACAATACACTGAATATAGTTCCCTGTGCTATACATAGGTCCTTGTTTATCTATTTTATACACAGTAATATGTATATATTAATCCAGAACGCCTAGTTTATCTCCTTCCACCCCCTACTCTCCCCTCTGGCAATCATTAAGTTTGTTTTCTGTGTCTGTGAGTCTATTTCTCTTTAGGAAATACATTCAGTTATATCATTTTTTAGACTTCACATAGAAGTGATACAGTACACTATTTGTCTTTCTCTGTCTGACTTACTTCACCTCGAATGATAATTTCTAGTCCGTCCATGTTGCTGCAAATGGCATCACTTCACTCTTTTTATGACTGAGTAACATTCCATTGTGTGTGTGTGTGTGTGTGTGTGTATATATCCTTTATCCATTCATCTGTTAGTGGGCATTTATGTTGCTTCCATGTCCTGGCTATTGTAAATAGTGCTGCTACGAACTGCGGTGCATGTATCTTTGAAAAATTAGAGTTTCCATTTTTTTCTAGATATATGCCCAGGAGTGGGATTGTGGGTCATGGTAGGTCTATTTTTAATTTTTTATAGTGGCTGCACCAACTTACATTCCCACCAACTGTGAGGGAGGGCTCCTTTGTTCTCTCTCCAGCATTTATTCGTAGAGTTTTTAATGAGGGCCATTCTGAGTGGTGTGAGATGACACCTCACTGTAGCTTTGATTTACATTTCTCTCATGATTAGCAATATTGAGCATCTTTTCATGTGCCAGCTAGCCATCTGTATGTCTTCTTTGGAGAAATATCTATTTAGGTCTTCTGCTCATTTTTCGATTGGGTTGTTTGGTCTTTTGATATGAAGCTGAATGAGCTGTTTGTATATTTTGGGAATTAATCCCTTGTCAGTAGCATTGTTTGCAAACATTTTTCTCCCAGTCGGTATGTTGTCCATATAGGAGACTACTAACCTATCATTCATCTGAACTTTGAAATAAATATTGCTAGTCTATTTCTCCACATCCTATGACATGTTTTTCAAGATTCTCTACATTCTAGATATACCAGAGTATAACAATTTTCCAACATCCTTTCATCTCTTTTGAAACCCCAATTCAATAATAGTAGCAATATACCAGAAAGAATAAAGCCTATTGAAAAATCCACCATCAAAGTAAGAGCTATTGACAAAGTTCTGAAAAACAAAGTTATTGATATGATATTAATCAACATCTCAAAATGCAGAGACAGGAGCTCAGAATAGCAACATGAAGAGATATTCCAGCAGTAAAAGACCAGAAAGTCACTGATTTCTGAGATACTTTGGTTTTTATCTGCTGCTCAGGCCATTTTTTAAAGCTTCCTAAAGATTCCAGAAGTCACTACTATCTTTTCAATATACTATTTTTTACTGACCCTATTATTTACAGCTAAAGAATTCAAACTAACATACAAGCTAAAAAAAAAAAAAAACTGTGTAAATATATGGATAAAATAATGGTTTAAACACATAAGGACCCCAAAAGTTTTTCTCCTGGATGCCCATCCTGAAAACATACATAAATACATACACACTTTAGAATTTAGACCAGAAAAAACTGAAAATAATCCAAGAAAAAATTACAAAATGGAATTTTAGAAATAGTCCATTTTACCCTAAGTTACACTGGGAAGACATTTTCCATGGATAGTCAGTTCTAGAAATAACTAGGTCCAAACTGAAAGATTAAGCCAGAGGACTTTTCAACAACTGTGTGGTTAAGAACTGCTACAACTTAGGGGTGTGATGAAAGCAGATGCTTTGCTTGTCAACATGGAAAAAGAAAGGTAATTAGAACCTCTCAAGAAAGAAATACGTAGGAGGAAATCATAGTCCAAATATGTAAAACTAAGCAAATGTGGCATATTTTTTGCAGTTGACAGTAAGAAAAAAAAAAAAAACTCCATTCAATCTTGGTATTTTTTAAGCCATACAGGATAAGTCATTGAACTTTTGGTCAACCCATTCATCGTATGGCTGTAAAAAAACATTAAAGTTAAACGCACTATTGAATGTCCTATTTACTGGTTTCCAGGTTTTAGCATCAACCTATTGACAAAGTATATACACCTTACACTTTGGAGAAGGGCATGGCAACCCACTCCAGTATTCTTGCTTGGAGAATCCCATGGATAGAGCCAGGCAGGCTACAGTCCATGGAGTCACAAAGATCAGACACAACTAAAGTAACTTAGCATGCATACACCTTGCATTTACAAAGCAGGATTAACAAACCTAGAGCAAGTGGAAATAATGGCATAGCTTTAAAAAGAAAATCTGGCAAAGAAATCAAAGGAAATTTAGACATTAAATATGTTGTGAAAAATCACTATATGCTGACTGAAGTGTAAAGACCAAGGAAGAATATAATCAATAAAAGAAAAATACTTTACTTAAAAATATATTGAAAGTCTACTAGTGGTATTGTTGAAGTCAGCATAAACACACTATATTCTTTAAGTGATATCAATATTTTAAGAAGCTACTAAAGTAATAACGCTAACCACTAGGAGTACTAAAAGTAAAGATTTAAATTGCTTATCTTTTGGGAACAGGAAATGTACCCTGCTTTTCTGTCTGAACTTTTGCCCCACTCGTGTTCATGTATTATGTAATTTTCAAAAATTGTTTAATGTATCAAAAGAAGCTAAATACAGTATCCCAGAATGACTTGATCCATATAATAGAGATATCACATTGCTTACTCTGATCCTTGCTTTTTCTCCAGAAATGCATCCCAGGATTGCAGTAGCTTTAATAGTAGACCCATCAAATTTTAAGCATAGGCTACTTAAAACAGCAAGTCTTTTACATAAACTTGTATTGAGTCGCAACTAAAAGCAGAATATTGCTTTTTTTATTATTAAATTTCATGTATTATTTTCAAACCATCATTTCAATCTGCCCAAATTTCTGCTAATTCTTGTTAACTTTCTTCTATGTTATATTCCGTTGGCTGACAGATAATTATCTCAGGCTATAATTATCATCCCCCACTGACCTGAGTAGTTTTCTTCTTAAAACTGCTGCTGTCTGCAATTCACATTATTACCTCATGAAATATGAGAGTCCTTTTCTTTGGAAGATCCAAATTCACCTTGTATGGCTGAGTTTCTTATTTCATTCCTTCTTTTTGTTTCATTCTTATTCTTATCGACACTCCAACATTAACTTCGGCTCACTTTTTTCTCCTTAGAATTTTCCTGCATTCTGGTTTACTTCTCAGAATGTCTTCCATCTTGCCTAAAAATGTTTTATCTTCCCACCAGTCCTAGCTAGAAGGGCAATCTTCAAGCCTGCCCACTTTCTCTTTCAGCAGGCAGAACAGGTTCACATAATTGACTATTCAAATCTCAGAAAAGAAAACAAAGAAAATGCTTGTAGGTCCCCAGAGCAGTTAGTCTAACTGGAAAATCTACAGACTGCTAATTGGCTAAGCCTCATCACTTCTAAGGCTTCAAAAGTGGCACAGTGGTGAAGAATCCACCTGCCAATGGAGGAGACACAGGAGATTCGCATTCCATCCCTGGGTTGGGAAGATCCACTGCAGGAGGGCACAGCAACCCACTCCAGTATTCTTCCCTGAAAAATCCCATGGACAGAGAAGCCTGGTGGGCTAAAGTCCATGGGGTCACGAAGAATCGGACACAACCGAGCACACACAGACTTCACTTTGGGGACTTTGGAGACTTCTAAAGCCACTAGGAATTATTCCTTTGCACTACAGTCAAACCAAGGCCTCTTCCACAAACAGAAACACACAAAAAGACACACAAATTCTTGCTGATAAGATTCCAAGCTATTTCAATTATATATTCCTATATTTTTGGCTAAGCCTACCAGACCAC
This sequence comes from Cervus canadensis, assembly GCF_019320065.1. NCBI lineage: Eukaryota > Metazoa > Chordata > Mammalia > Artiodactyla > Cervidae > Cervus > Cervus canadensis. The sequence continues at coordinate 25,577,945 of NC_057411.1, read as the reverse complement.
CTGACCTGCCTCTTAAGAAACCTATATGCAGGTCAGGAAGCAACAGTTAGAACTGGACATGGAACAACAGACTGGTTCCAAATAGGAAAAGGAGTACATCAAGGCTGTATATTGTCACCCTGCTTATTTAACTTATATTCAGAGTACATCATGAGAAACGCTGGGCTGGAGGGAGCACAAGCTGAATCAAGATTGCCGGGAGAAATATCAATAACCTCAGATATGCAGATGACATCACCCTTATGGTAGAAAGTGAAGAGGAACTAAAAAGCCTCTTGATGAAAGTAAAAAAGGAGAGTGAAAAAGTTGGCTTAAAACTCAACATTCAGAAAACTAAGATCATGGCATCTGGTCCCATCACTTCATCGCAAATAGATGGGGAAACAGTGGAAACAGTATCAGACTTTATTTTGGGGGGCTCCAAAATCACTGCAGATGGTGACTGCAGTCATGAAATTAAAAGACGCTTACTCCTTGGAAGGAAAGTTATGACCAACCTAAGCAGCATATGAAAAAGCAGAGACACTACTCTGCCAACAAGGGTCCATCTAGTCAAGGCTATAGTTTTTCCAGTGGTCATGTATGGATGTGAGAGTTGGACTGTGAAGAAAGCTGAGCACCAAAGAATTGATGCTTTTGAACTGTGGTGTTGGAGAAGACTCTTGAGAGTCCCTTGGACAGCAAGGAGATCAAACCAGTCCATCCTAAAAGAGATCAGCCCTGCGTGTTCATTGGAAGGACTGATGCTGAAGCTGAAACTGCAATACTTTGGCCACCTGATGTGAAGAGTTGACTCATTGGAAAAGACCCTGATGCTGGGAGGGATTAGGAGCAGGAGGAGAAGGGGACGACAGAGGATGAGACAGTTGGAGGCATCACCGACTCGATGGACATGAGTTTGAGCAAACTTCGGGAGTTGGTAATGGACAGGGAGGCCTGGCGTGCTGCAATTCATGGGGTTGCAAAGAGTCGGACACGACTGAGTGACTGAACTGAACTGAACTGATTCGGATAACATAAGGTTATTTTTTCATATTCCAGTCTTACCTTTTTTATTTAATGTCCCCAAATTCTTTCACTTTTTTTTTCACAAATAGGTTACTTTTCAATTGCTTCATTATTTTTGTTACTGTCCTTGGTTCCAACTTCTCTCTAGGAGTTAGATATATGAAAATATTGGGAGGGGACAGGGGACTAGTTTATGATTATCTACTTTCACCCTAAAGTGGTTCCTCGAATGTTCTCCAAACCAGTATCATCAGCAGCTCCTGGGAACTTGTCAGATTCCACCCCAGATCTATTGATCTATTGATCAGAAATCCTGTGAGTAGAAAACACTGATTTTGTTTTAACGAGCCCTCCAAGCAACTCTGATGCACACAAATATTCCAGAATCACTGCCTTAGAATAATTATAAGGAGATAAACATCATGAAGCTTTATAGATGATGCATAATTACAGATAATAACCATTTTTTATCTGAAGAAGTTAATCTAGCAAATGACAGTTAATATGATATATTCTTCAGATAACTCTTATTTGCTTCTTTAATTTGTGGAGAAATCCTAAAGCAGAGAGGGAAGGGAGGAAATTTGGGCTTTTCAACCATTAAGTTGAAGATTGCTGTTTGACAAAAAGTGTAGGAAAAAGCACACAGAAATCTTCCTATCATGCTGTTGGTGAAATAGTTCCAGCAAGAAGTATTCCTGTTCAAGAGCAAGAACATGTTAAGAAAATTCTCTAGGGAATTCTTAAGTACAGGCCTTCCTGAAAAAAGTGTGTATGAGCTGACTCATTGAAAAAGACCCTGATGCTGGAAAAGACTGAAGGCATAAAGAGAAGGGGGTGACAGAGGATGCAATGGTTAGGTAGCATCACTGACTCAATGGACATGAATTTGAGCAAATTCTGGGAGATCGTGAAGGACAACGGAAGCCTGGCGTGCTGCAGGCCGTGGGGTTGCAAAGAGTCAGACAGGATTCAGAGACTGAACAACAAGAACAAGCCTTGATCATATTTATCATGTTGCAAGTCATATCCCTGGCATTTGTTTTTCTCGTAACTGATCGCAAGTTTGTACTTTTTGACCACCTTCTTCCCCGTACAAAGATATTACAATATTATTAACTATAATATATACATTATATATAAGATATATAATAATAACTATAATAGTTGCTATTATTACTCTTGTTACTCAGGTAGCGATGTATTTTCTAAATACTTTACAAAAAGTAAAAGGGCTTTAAAATGAAAAAATGGACATTTGTGACTGCTTTCATTTTGTGTATCAGCTAGTCTGGCAGTCAGCAAAGTTTTTATTGTGACCAGCCAGAGAACATTTGGAAATCTGCAGTTCATTCAGTCTCTGTCACAACTACTCAATTCTGCTGTTGTAAAAAGCAGCTACAGACAACATGTAAATAAATGGGCAGGACTGCGTGCCCACACAACCTTATCTACATGAACAGGGAGTGAAGCTAAGTTAGCCAGAGGGTGGTAGTTTGACTACCTTTTTGACAAGGCTATGAAAGTGAAAGTGAAAGGCTCTCAGTCGTGTCCAGCTCTTTGTGATCCCGTGGACTATACAGTCCATGGAATTCTCCAGGCCAGAATACTGGAGTGGGTAGCCTTTCCCTTCTCCAGGGGATCTTCCCAAACCAGGAATTGAACCCAGGTCTTCCACATTGGAGGCGGGTTTTTTTTACCAGCTGAGCCTCAGATTATGGCTATAGTTCAGTCACTAAGTGGTGTCTTGACTCTTTGCGACACCATGGCCTGCAGCACACCAGGCTTCCCTGCCCTTCACTGTCTCCCAGACTTTGCTCAGAATTCATGTCTATTGCATCAGTGATGCTATCTAACCATCTCATCCTCTGCCTCCATCTTCTCTTTTTGCCTTCAATCTTTCCCAGCATCAAGGTCTTTTCCAGTGAGTCAGCTCTTTGCATAATGTGGCCAAAGTAAAGGAGCTTCAGCTTCAACATCAGTCCTTCCGGTGAATATTCAGGATTGATTTCCTTTAGGATTGACTGGTTTGGTCTCATGGCAGACCAAGGGACCCTCGAGAGTCTTCACCACACCACAATTCAAAAGCACCAATTCTTTGTCTTTGACTAAAGATATATGACTTTTAACATAAGCACATGTACAGTTTAGTTGAAAAAGTAGAAAGAGCTAACCGGATTCTTTACCAACTGAACTATGAGGGCAGCCCAGAAAAGAGCCACTGAAGGTAATTAAGGCATTCGTGAAAATTGTTACCTGTGAAAATGTTTCCCTAGGACATTGCTAAACCCCAGCCTTAACTAGCCCCAACCTGTTTGGACTGTAAAGGCTGCTTTATTGTATATTTTTTTAACCATATACTTGGAGTCTTCTACTCAGATACTATAATCTACTACAACCAAATTTCTGTTTCTCATGTCATATCTTCAGGAGAGTGGCCATCCCAAGTCTCCTCCATGAATTTACATGAATTTTCTGTGCCTCAGAGTGATGGTAGGATCACCATGTTATTCTTAGAAATTTAAGTCACACAACTTTACCATCTTATGAAAAGTCATTTGTTTGTTAACTGTATGTAATTAGATGGATAAAAACAGTCACCGGGTAGTCAGTTTAGTGGATATGCACAAAGAGATACTTTTTTCTGACTGTAATTTCTTTTTCTATTCTTCAACCCCCTATTCTAATGATCTGCCACTGAGAAAATACAATCCTTTTTACCTGGTTTCCTAGTTAAGCCCCAAACTACTTTTAGTGACTCTTTCTGACTATGCCTCCAGAAATTTCTCAAACAAAGCTACAGCTTGCCCAGACAGGCCTTTAAACCATTATTTGTTTAAAATTTCTCTGTATTTCCATGGACACCTTTTCTCTACAATGACCAGAGTCTTGCTCGGCCTTCTTCCACCCACCCCCAATCTAAAACATCTCAGTTCATCTGAGGTCAATGACTTTCTGTTTATCTCTTTTCACGTCTAACACACCTAGTTTCTGCAAATGAACATAAATAGTAGTATACCCTCAACCAAAATACTTAGTTACACCAATCCACTGAGACTGTGATTTTCTCCCAATCCATTCATGACTAGAACAGAGAATTTTTTTTTAAACTTAATAACCCCTAAGAGTGCTAAGAGAATAAACAAAGAAACAGGGATACCTCTTCTTGGAAACACATTTCACTTTTCTCTGCTTGGCAGCACATCTCCACCAGGTGAGCAAAATCCACAATAATTGATTGGAACTGCATCTCTGCTGCATACGGTTTCTGCTTCACAAGGTTGCTGAGGAGCCTGAAAAAGAAATAAGTGGCAAAAAAAAAAAAAAAAATAAGCACTCACTGAGGTCTAGGCCAGCTTGCAAACCCGCCTTACTTACTGAAAGCTGCACGCCACCCACGCCTTTGCATAGCTCTCACTCTCAAGCTTAAAGGATCTGCAAAGGACCTGATGTTCTCACAGTTTTCACAATGTCTATCTCCATCTTCATGTTTATTCGACATTTTTATTCAAGCACATCTCATCAATATACCTATTATAGTAAATTTAATTATCTTTATGTAATTATTACTAGGACAAATACTTTTTTCTATTTTTATTACATTGGGTAGAAAATAGGTTATACAATACATTAGCTTTTCCTATAGTATTTTCTTGTGAAGAACGTCTATCCTAAAAAACTAACTTCCCAACAAATATTGCAAATAATAACACACCTGGATGTTGCGTGGGCCCTTTATATGTTATTAATGATAAAGCCAATATACAAATTTGAAACTTTAGTAGTTTGACGGTCAATTCAGATGTCTCTTACAGAATAGTTTCCCAACAACCATATAAATGTCAGTGATTCAATCACTTTGAATATTCAAAATTACAACCTGGTGTCTGTCTATTTAATAAAATATGTTGCCTTTTTTTTTTCTGATCAAGAAAGATTTAACTACAAAGAAAACAAGGTGTGAAGGGTAGGGAAAATGTACCTTAATCCATATTTTATTGCTTACCCCCAAAAAAAAACCTTTGCTTGGTCTTCATTTTCAAATTCAAATTGAAAACACCTAGTGGCCTTATTTGTGCTTGAATAGGTATAATAAAAAATATCTCAAAGCTTCAAGTAGCTATTTCTATGACACTCGAAACCAGGGATCCAACAAATATTAATATTTTAGGCTTTTTCTACCAAGAGGCAGAATTGAGGATATTATACAAGTCTTCTATCACAAGACAGAGAACTCCAGCCCCGCCCCACCTCTAGGCTGGGCTGCCCTGGGTGGCTGGCAGACACAGTTTGTGCCAGTTGCCATCAGCTAGAGATGATGGAGAAGAAGGACCAGCCAGTAGAAGGGCAGGTGTGCACCGCATCAGTCTCACTGTGCAGCCCAGTGACACCCCCTCTTCTCCCTGAGGCCTCAGGGCAGGCAGCTGGCCCCAAGCAAGGTGACTCTGAGTCGCCTGACTCCGGGATTGAGATGCCACCAAGCCTTTGCTGCCTGGCAGTCGTCCACAGTGAGGTCTCCAGTGTGGATGTGGCACCAGCGCAGGCGCCGGGCAAAGCAAGCTGCAGCCCAGGCAGGAAGCAGGAGTGAAGTTGGGAACAGTGGAGAAGCCAAGGTGGCCCTCTGCAGCTCCCAGGCTTGGCTCATCCAAGTGGTGCCCCTGGGACCCACAAAAACAGTCCTGGCCAGATGGCCGTAGAACACTGATCCCATCTAAGCAATCAGACAGACACTTAGCTTAACTGGATAGCCCTCTGAACATGCCTCTGATCTTCAGCTCCACCCTCTCCCACCTCCATCCTAGCCCCGCCTTGATAATGGACAAAGGTGGACCACAGGAAAGGCTGAAAAGAATAAGGAAGCACAAGCCAAGTTTCTTTTCAGAAACTATTACTAATACAATATGAGGTGGGCTTAAGAAGCATGCAATCACTGTATCCTCTGAGCACCAGCAAAACACAGTCAAAGGACTAGGAGATTCTAATTAACTCCATGTTAACTCCTAATTCTAAGTCCTGGGAATCTAGAAAAAAAATCAGAAGAGGGGACAAAGACATATGTACAAAAATATTCATCGTCACAATTTATGACACTTAGAAATTAAAAACAATTTTCATGCCCAGCAGCAGGGAATAAATTCATATTTGTACCCATGTATTGTTGTCATTTAGTCACTAAGTCATACCTGATTCTTTTGCGACCCCATGGACTGTAGACCACCAGGCTCCTCTGTCCATGGGATTTCCCAGCCAAGTATACTGGAGTGGGTTGCCATTTCCTTCTCCAGGGGATCTTCCCGATTCTGGGATCAAGCTCACCTCTCCTGAATTGCAGGCAGATTCTTTATTGCTCAGTCACCATTGTACCCACATACTAGAATATTAAAAAACCATTAAAATGGCTGTTTTGAAGACTAACGTGTACATTATAGTTTTTAACTACATTAAAAAAAAAAAAAAAAACAGTGAAACAGCCAACATCTTTTGAGTGTACTGATATTTGCTAGGTTTCAGACAATGTGCCGATGATTTATAAATGCTACCTCATGTAATGCCCTCTGTCACCTTAAAATAAGGCTCTGTGTCATCTCCACTTTGAATTGGTAGGAGTAGTTTCAACTCCTTGGGAATAGTATAGTTCTGGGCAAATATAACAAGCCAGTGCAGTGAGCGTCTCTCTCAGAAAGTGCAGAGGATTGAGAGCTACTTATGAGAACTTGTCCTGAGACAAGAAGTCAGGTTCACAGACTTCCGCCCATTGAGAAAGGCTGGGCAGTAGCAGACAGGAGTAATTCAGCGGTTGCCCAGCCGGGCCTCCATTAGACTCAGTTCTGAGCTATGTGGAATCAGGATAACGCTTTGAAAGAGGGCTGGGTGAGTGAGTCCTTTCACTAAAGTCCTGCATACCATTAAGACAAAAGCAGCACTGACACGACCCCGACTAAACAAGTACGATCCTGGGGTCTGGGGAAGGTATTAATTTTTCCCTGAACAACAAAACATAAAGTAGTTTTGTCATCCTTTGAAAGGGATGCAGTCTGCTGCTCAACAGGAGACAGTACCTGGAGGGCGTGGCTGATCCCGGCGGCTCGGGAGTGGTGCCAAGGATCATGCCTGGAGAATTCGGGGAGTGAGGCGACAGGAGTTTCCTAAGCGCTCCCCTGAGGACTCAGAGATAATTGCTGGAACTGAAGTTCTGTGCAAGCAGGTAGCAGCACGAGGGTGCAAAGCTCGCATTATTAAGCATTCAAACCATAGACGGCTGATTCAGGTCAATGTATGACAAAACCCACTACAATATTGTAAAGTAATCAGCCTCCAAATAATAAAAATAAATGGGAAAACAAACAAACAAGCAAACCATAGATGGATGGACAGAGGGCAACAGTGGGAGTGTGCACTCGTATACATATATGACATTCTATACTCCTACACTGTATATATATTTATTATGGGTATTTCTGCAGTGTTGGAATAAAAGTAACATGATTTTCTTCTCTTTTCTGTATTTTCTAAATTTTCTGCAGTGATTACGTATTACTTTAAAAATAAAATATATCAAAATTTTACAAAGAAATACAATAGTATAAGCATTCCTTTTCCTATCCAACTGTTCTGCACATATTTGATCTTTTTCTAAATTATTTTTTATTAAAGTATAGTTGATGGATGCACATATTCAACTTTCCCATTAAACTTATAAACTTGATCCCACTTGAGAGGAAACACTGTCTGTGTCTCTGTATCACTCAAGTCTGTGCGATTACATATGCTGCATAGTCAAAACAGTTGATACTATCTTTGAATAATAATTATCAGTTTTTAACACATTTATTATTCAAAGTGAGAAATATAGGCTATTTCCCACTGGAATTTTGGTGAATTCTGTCTCAGAATATATTTTCCCACAGATTCAGTATTGCTCATGATGCTGAAATTCACTGACCAACCTATAAAAGAACAGGATAGCTTCAGTCCCAGGCTATAAAAACTAACCACCACGTGTACCTACATAGTGAAACTACCCTATTTCCAAGCACTTACTGGGGCTGCTATGAATTCGGAACTCCAAATAGCCAAAGCCATAATAGGAGGGGCAGAGGGTTTACTGCCAGTTCATGCAAAATCTGGACTTCTCTTTCCTTCCAATGACATGAAAAGGGCACAAACTTTGCAGTCAAACTTAACTTCGGCTCAAGTTAGGTCCTCCATTCCCTAGTGTGTCTGATGATGGGGAAGATACTTGGCCTCCCTGACCCTCATCTACAAAAAGAGAATTTGAACACCTATAGCATTCGCCTGCCAGTGCAGGAGATGTGGGTTCAATACCTGGTCTGGGAAGATCTCCAGGAAAATGAAATGGAATCCACTCTAGTATTCTGGCCTGGGAAATCCCATGGACAGAGGAGCCTGGTGGGCTACAGTCCATGGAGTCGCAGAGAATCAGACATGACTTAGTGACTGAACGACAACAAACAATACTTTGCAAGGTTTTTGTGAAGACCAAAGATTATACTATGTTAAAAGACAGAGTACAGTAACTGACATACTGGAGGCATGCAGTACATAATGGCAAAGATAATATGAGTAATTATATTAATTATTTCAGCAAATGATGGCAAAGATAATGAATAATTATAGTAATAACACGACTTGCAACGGTCTGTTTCAAATTACTGGTTGTTTCCAACCGTTGTCTCCCTTCTCCCTGATTCCCACAATAAATGGTACATTGTCACAACTTCTTACCTATCTACCCATTTACTCATTCAGTAAATAACGGATGAGCATTTTTATAATTTCCCTGAGGATTTTAGCTGTAGATTTAACAATAATAGAGAAGACAGAGGAGGTAGGAAGGCTCCCTCATAGGTACCCTTCTTCTCTTTCCTCACAAGCTTTGGGGATTCCAGGTGTCTTCATAGCCTGGCTCCTCCCAAGCCCTCAAGTCTCAATCCCCAGAATTTCTCTCCTCTCGCTCACCTATGCCTCAGACACAACTGTTGGGCTCTCCTCAATCCTGCTGGGTCAGCGGGCTTCTGCATGCACTTCCCCAGAGGCACCAGTGGAGGGCCGACCGAGCTTCCAGAGAAGACAGAAGCAGCTTATCTAGACAAGGAGAAACACTCACTGATCCAGGATAGGTAAGTGGGGGGAAAGGCTCCCACTACGAGAATGCAAGTCTGGGAATGAGATCTAGAGCAAAGGCATCGGCATCGTGTTACCTTTCCTTGACACTCCGGATATAAAGGCTGCCTTTTCTATAGCTGGGGACTCTGTGACATTTGGAAGCAAGGCGCAAAGCCTCCCATAATTTGTCACATACTCGTGATCTGCTTGCAGTGAATTTATCTCCTCTCCCCTCCCTCCCACCTCCACCTCCCCATCTCTCTACCTCTCAACCTGACTGCTATTTAAAAATTCCCCCAAAAAATAAAAATAAAAATAAAAATTCCTCTAATTCTATATATTCCTTTAGTTTTCAATATTTCAATTTACCTTTTGAAATCTTAGATCCTATTTTTAATCCTCAACACCAAATTGTTTCCGGCTCTTCATTTCAATGATATTGATCTTTTATTTTCATTACATCTATCCATCCTTTCATTTGAAGCACACTCTAATCTTAACTATCTTAAGTCTAACCCTCCTATCTTAAGTCTTAACCCTTCAACCCTGTATTTTTCTTCACTGTATTTTAAATTCTTTTCTCTTGAACCAGCATTCTCTTTCTATTTTTCTCTATCTTATTGCGCGACTTCATTTCTGCCTTCTCTTTATAATCATGCTGAATTTTGTCTTTTCCTTTCAGGAATCCCTTCATTTTTTTTTTTTTCTTTTCATGTCTATGTGAACTTATGCTTTGGCAATCAGTCAGAACTATATAGGAGAGAACCCCTACCACTTCCCAGAAAATAGAGGGCTTTGTCCAGCCTCGCTCTTAATTCCCAGTATGTATTTTTCCAGAATATTCTAAAAATCTCTACATTATCAGTCTCTATGTTATTACTTTCTCCATACAGGAAACACCATGAATTCACCAGAACAGGGATGCTTCCTAGTATTTCACACTTTTTACTATCTAGCCTTTACACGAAGAGTTTCAAGCTTTAAAAATTGTAACCAGCATTATAGCCCTTTGACGAGGGCACGCTAACAGCTACATGTTGGCTGTTAAGCACACGTGCTCTGAGCCAAATAACCTGGGTACAAATTCCAGCTCAGCAACTTATTTACCTACTGCATGATCTCATACCAGTTCTTCTTGCCTTCTTAGCCTCAATTCCCTCACAATTAAAATGGGGTAACGACATTACCTCCTAAATCTGTGGTCAGGATTTGGTGAGATAACATACATAAAGGATGCCTATTTGTACCAGAAAACTTCCTCAAGGGGAAGCAAATCTTGAACTCTAAAAGTAAAGTATTATATGTTCACATTAGCCTGGGCTAAAAAAATGGTTAACAAAGTGTTACAATGATCATTGGATGCTTACCGAAAAGGTTTAAAGACTAGATTGTGATCAGTTCATTTTGGGAGCTAAGAAAGGACTTCAAGTGTCAGTTGGTTTATGAATTTTAAATACTATGATAGAACAAGTGACAACCCTGTGCTTGCCGACCACGATAACATGCTTATTCTCAAGGCAACAAAACCTTGGCCTCGCTTGGAAAGACGATATTCTCGGACTAGTAATATTTAGACCCTGCAAGAGCAAGTCTTAGAGTAAATAACTCAATTAGAAATAAGCTAGCACTTCTGTTGATCTTGAGGAAGAAAGAACTATGAGGACCAGTCTCCCTTCTCCTGAGGACAAGATGCGGGGTGCGTGAGGAGGGTAGGAAGGGAGGGTGGGCTTTAAAGGGGAACCTGCCCAATGTCAGGAGGTGGAGTGATTTCAATTAATTGTGTCTTTGTCATTGCTGTTGCTGTGTGTACAAAAAGACCCTTACTTTTGCTTTTCAGTCTGTAATTACTCCTCTTGAGCTTTGCACAAGTCTTCTTTAAGGTTGATGACTTGGTCACAGGATAATGGTGGAGAAATGTAAGTTCCATCGACTTGCAGGTCATCAAAACAAGGCTTTCTGAAGGCATACGCGTCATCACAGCAGTGACCCACAGCAGCATTGATGGGCTCCGTCTCGTGCCTTCTGCATAAAGCTCCAAGAATTAACTTTGCCTGCCCCAGAAAAGAATTAAAATAAGAGCCATAAGTTTTGTGGTCGTTAGGATTATTTTTTTTTATCCATAGAAAACTATTCTCAAATTCTACTTTTTGCTAAACTCAGCCTGAATGTTATCATCTGGGAAAGAGCAAGAGTGTCAGGTGAAGCCTAGTTCTCAGCCTTGACCTGCACCTTCCTATTATCCTCAAAGTGAGTTCCCTTGAACCCCACTTCTCAAATTCCTTCCCAGCCCAGTTTACAGACAAGTGTTGGCTTGAGGCAGGAGTTCTTTATGCTGTATCAAGTTAAAATCAAGCCTCTGGTCAACACAACTGCTAATTTGATCCAGATATAAGACTGATGATTGGATTTCTTACTTAAAAAGCTCAAATCCAATGTGTTTCTATGTTTCATAACTGGGCATTGGTAATCACCATCAAACCACCATCAAAGGTATATGGCAAATCCTGTATAAACATTTGTTGAATTATTGGAAAAAATGAATAAATGAATGGTGAAAGGAATCCCTGAATCTTCTTTCGGTTACCTCTTTCATTTTCTTGTCTCCTTCTAGAACAGTCACCTTGCCTTGCTCCCATTGTGGTGTCTGATACTTACTCTAATGCTGGCTGCAAGCCTGCTCTAGGCCCCTCTGAGTATGACCACACAAATGCCCTGTCACTTATGTATGTGGGGATGAAGTGGCTGAAACCATGGAGTACCAGCGTTCAGTTTACGAGTTTATCCATTTTCACAGTAACCAAAAAGATCACCTAAAAGCAAGGTTTTAGGGATATAAACCACGAGTTCCCTAAGGAAGGCATGATTGTTAATAAAAATTTAAAATAAAAGGAAGACAGAGCTGGATAATAAAAATTTTAAATCTGCAACCAAAACAATTATATTTTATCAGAAAAAATACTCACACATCTGGTGCTGGAAGTGTTGTGAGTAGGATAATCGTGTGAGAGTAAAGGAGATACACAGAGGAAAACTGGCTATTTTTTTTACTACATTTTTTATTAGGATGAGTTAGTCTGAAATCAGCAAAATCACTTTTGTTGACTTGAAAATCCAAGGAATAGATCTTGAGATATGATCCAGGCAAAGGTCTGATGAATCTGACATCCCCAGTTTTTGCAAAGTGAGGGTCTTACCCTTGCTGTCAATCAAAGACTATTGGCATGAACAGACCAGAAAGAAATTCTCCCAAGGACAGAATTATTAGGGTCCAGTGACAACTCACAGATGGGTCCGCCGACCTGAGATTGATGCTGGGGCCTGGAGTTGAGAACTTCCCACGACAGGCAAACGTGCAGTCAAGGGTGTGCTTACCGAGTCCTCCATGCAGACAAACTGGGGCTCTTGATCCAGTGGGCAGCACTTGCTGGCAGCAGCTGCCATGTTCTTCGTGAGAACAATCAACTCCTGAGCAGACAGCTGTGGGGCTTTCTTCGTATAAAGGACTATGAGCCTGAAAGTATAACGTTTTCTTATTCCTGGAGATGACTCTGTGCCTCAAATGAAGAATTCTACAAAGTGTTTGTCATCATCTGATATTTATCTGGGATGAGCAAGTTATTAAACTGGGCTTAAGTCTATTCTTTTAGATCCTATTTCAGTGGTCCAATAGCTTCTTCAGTAGTCCTAGAATTCTCTTTCCACATCACACATTGCTCCATGCTGATCCAGTTTTTTCTACATAGGATCAAGGATGCTATGATAGCTAATGTGGGTGACTGCAAAATCAGACTCAGAGTAAACAGCTCCTGAAATAAATATATGCACAGGTCTTTAAGGCATGTATTGGTTGTTTGCGATGTGTAGGAACAGAAGCTACAGCAGCGATCAGGAAACATTTCCTGCTCTCCTGGGCTCATGCCCTAGTTGGGAAGATAAAAGAGTACACTCGGGGTGGTGAGAGGAACACAGAATGCTAGGTGTACATAGAATGGCATCTAATTCCACCCCAGGGAGGTCAGGTAGGCCTACCAGAGGAAATGACATGTGAGCTGAGATCCTGACAATAACTAAAAATGACCCAGGTGAAGGGGAGTGAAAGTAAGGGTGGAGCATTTAGAAAGTCACTGAGTGAGGTTTTGTTTTTCTTAATTGGGGGGATTGGAAATTGAAAAGAGGGGAAAATGGAGAACAGTGTGGAGATTTCTTAAAAAACTGGAAATAGAACTGCCATGTGACCCAGCAATCCCACTTCTGGGCATACACACTGAGGAAACCAGATCTGAAAGAGACACGTGCACCCCAATGTTCATCGCAGCACTGTTTATAATAGCCAGGACATGGAAGCAACCTAGATGCCCATCAGCAGATGAATGGATAAGGAAGCTGTGGTACATATACACCATGGAATATTACTCAGCCGTTAAAAAGAATTCATTTGAATCAGTTCTAATGAGATGGATGAAACTGGAACCCATTATACAGAGTGAAGTAAGCCAGAAAGATAAAGAACTTACAGCATACTAACACATATATATGGAATTTAGAAAGATGGTAACGATAACCATGTATGCAAAACAGAAAAAGAGACACAGAAGTACAGAACAGACTTTTGAACTCTGTGGGAGAAGGTGAGGGTGGGATGTTTCGAAAGAACAGCTTGTACATTATCTATGGGGAAACAGATCACCAGCCCAGGTGGGATGCATGAGACAAGTGCTCGGGCCTGGTGCACTGGGAAGACCCAGAGGAATCGGGTGGAGAGGGAGGTGGGAGGGGGGATCGGGATGGGGAATGCGTGTAAATCTATGGCTGATTCATATCAATGTATGACAAAACCCACTGAAATGTTGTGAAGTAATTAGCCTCCAACTAATTAAAAAAAAAAAGAGAGAAAAAGAAAAAAAAGAAAGAGAAAAGAAAAAAAAAAAGCATAAGGAGTCCAAAGAGAGATTCTAACCATATAAAGAAAATGAAACAAAAAAAAAGAAGCAGCTTTACAATGCTTTTAAGATCGTTACGGTCGCTCTATAAAGAATCAACTGGAGGTGGCAAGAGGCAGAGTCGGGGAAGGAAAAGCCATGTCAGTCATTCAAGTGAGAGAGGCTGGTGGCCTGGACTAGGAGAGTGGTGGTGGGAACTGAGGAATACAGGGGAAAATTTGAATGAGAAAGACTACAGCACCGGACAACAGAATATCAGAATCATTTATTGCATTTATATTATAATGGAGTTAGGGAAATAATGTAGCTGCTTCTTAAAGTATGACCCCTGGATTGGCAGGATCAGTACCCCTGGGTACTTGTTAGA